>NW_027514024.1:0-105869 GCF_048772815.1 Callospermophilus lateralis
AAGACAGCCACCTCACAAAATGTACGTGTGATACCTGCTAGGATTCTATGTATGCATATATATATACATGTGTGAATAGGCTAAAGAAAAGGGAAACAAGAATTCACATATTTGTTAAGTTTAAAAACACATGGAGAATATGTCCATTAAAATTTGAATACATTTATAACTCCTACCTTATATAATGCAAATGTCAAGTCCAACTATACAACATGTCTCCTCTGAAGTGCTTGTATTTCTATTGTGTTGGGTTAATTTTCCCCATTATATTAGGATGAATAGTCTGAGTCTACTAGGTATGGCTTAGTGTCAGGAATTCAGCATTTCGAATGGAAAATTGAAAAATGAATCCAATGTGTATGTAAATATATGCTGCACAAATATCCTCCCGCTCTCATCCAGAAGAATGCCTTGACATTACCTTCACCCCAAGTAAGACACAATTAGAGGAAAAGAGTTACAAAATCAGTGAATACATATCTGGAATGTAAAATGCTCAGGAGTTCACAACCTTGGAGGTGGTAGAGGAGTTTGCAAAACTAAGGGACAGGGTAAACACTCCACAAATATGGAGCTCTGCTGGCCTAAAAACTTTTTGAGAAACTGCCTCTGAGCTTCCGCCCTTGAAATATATGTTGTTTTCAGGAGATTTGTCTTCCTTTGTAGGGAGACCATCAAAGCTGGGTCTGCATCTATGTGACCTGGAGGACATGGTTTCTTATTTTCCAATGAACAAGATGAAGCAGTGCTGAATCCACTCTTTGTAGGTAAACTGAGGCCACTGGGGACTACGTTTCTCCCCATGTGGACTGTAAAGCCATTTGGTCCTCCTCCACTTTTTGTGGTTTTTTTGCTGCTGCACTGTGAGTTTGGTATTTGTTTCATGAAATACTAGGAGCTAATCTGGGACAGAGTGCTGGAGGGAGTTCTGTCACGTGTGGTGGGTCAGGGTCTGCTAGAGAATGCACCAAATAAGCTTCGATCTCTCACAGCTTGCCCCATTTCCCCCTTGTCCATATCAACCTGATTCGTAATTTTCCTCTGAAAACTCTGCATATAACAAGATGCTTTTACATATAAGGGTCTGCTGGCTGTACCACGTCAGTTACAAGCCATTTGGAATCCAATGGTAGATCCACATGGCCCTACCACGGATGTTTTATCAAACACCTCCCCACCACTGCTCTAGACCCACTACTCAGCAGGCTCCAACTTACTGCCATCCTATTCTACACCATTTTCATGAAACTCCGTAAATCAAGGCACTGTCTGGTATACTCATGATCAGCAACAGGACATCCAATGTTTCTCCAGTACCACCTGGTCATAGAAATTTCAAAAATTTCATGGTATTTATCTAGCCATTTTTCAAGCATGAAGTTGGAGGCACTGTGGGTTTCAATTCATTCAGCAAACATTAAATGGTGAGGAAGCTCATTTCAATGAAATCTCTGGAGAACTCTCACAGGCAAGGCTTTCCAAAGAGTGGTCAAAAGGTCACATTAGGCCAGGCCCATTGAGGTCTACAATGTGAGGTCCATGTGTGTTTTGACTCTCAACTATGGCTGCCATGTCTTTAAGAATAAAATCATGTGTTATCCTTGCTGAGATTCCCCGGCCTCTTTGGAAATCCACCCGGGGCCTAGGTCTCAATTTCCAAGAGTGACTTTCATGCGTGGCCTCTTGAAATTCTAACAAAATTCATGGCAATGCTTCTCTGAGTTCAGTTCTAAAACCCAGTCTCTAAGGGGAATCACACCAGAGTTCAAGCCCACGTGGACCCAGTCATTTTTTCCAATGCCACACAAATGACCAAAATTAAAACCGAAACACTCCCACATGGCCCTCATCTTATACCATATAGTAACTCATCTTAACCTCTGGCTGGAGGTTTCCATGAGGGGCACAGCCATAGACAGTGTCCAAAATCAGCTCGTTTTCCCCTGATTTGCCTAAAGTCAGGGTGGCCTGGACACCGTTTCTGTGAACCAGCAATGATCAAATAAGCCTGCCGTTAATTCTTCTGTGTTTCTTCAATTTGAGGCCTACTGATTTCAGGAATAGATTCTTTATGTGATTTAAAGTTATTCGAAAACCCAAACACCTCTGCAGAGATTTGAAGAACTCATTTGACTCAAAGAATCCCTATTCTCACTAGATGGAGTTCAGGAACCTAACAGAGGAAAGCAAGAGACTTCATCCACAATTAATGGTTTTTTGCCCTTATGGTTTTGGATGCACGCATGGGATCATTCTTTAGATTCATCGGGTGCTGAGAATATAAGTCACAGCCAAACACATGGCCAAGAGGCTGATTCAGACACATCCATTCTCAAAGCAATGAAGCCAGAAGCCACAGGTGATGCCCATTCATTTGTATTTGAAAACTGTTTTCTTCAGGTTTCACAAAGGGGTGGCCTGAGGCAAAGACCTTCCTGACATTCAGTGCAACACAACAATTAGTAAGCAAATTGCCCAAAGCAGGGTTTCTGCACTGAGACTTTCCTGGTCACACTGATATCTGAGTTTTCTGAAATGCTCGCCATTCTCTTCAGCTATCCATTACATGGACATGTCACAGAGCTTGGAGGTGGTACATATTTTGGACACAAAACCATGAGCCTATTCTGGAGAGTGGCCAGAATTCAGGAAGAAAACAGCATCTTAGAAAGATAGTAGGTGTTGCACATCGATAAGACAAGCTGCAGTCCATTCATATATTGGGCAGGATGAATTATGGGAAGACTTATACTAGACAGGACACATCAATTAATGCATTCTCTTTTTAATGTCTACAAAAACGGACACATTGGGATACACCGAAACAGAAACACTCGCCTTGTCAAACAACTTACTAGAAACTGTCCACTACAAACCAAACAAACCGCCTTTCCTACCTATTCTCAGAACATGAGACAAAACAACAAACCCACACCCACTCCCACAAAGGCACCTCCTTCCCCCAAGTACGTCTGTGACTATCCGGAGTTTCCTCTGACTGCGGGCCATACTATGTTCCCCCGAAATGTCCTGTCTTCTCTCAGATCTTGTTTCCTTGTTCAACTCTGTGTAGTTGTCAGGAAAAAGTGGTTAGCCACTACCTGCTTTCTCAGGAAAGGTCCCTCTTTAGAGTTCTCCTGGCATTAGGCCATCCTCACATCAGTAGGTACCAAGAAAACTGACTCTGTCCTTGGTAAATCCAAACAAGTGAGACCACTGGGACTGGGACTGGGACTGCCTCTGGGTGCCTGGCTTCTTGGATACAAATTTCAGAGAGTTCCATCACCAAGGAAATGAGGTATGTCACATTCTTTGGAACTGAATGAGGTCACTGCCTTGGCAACCACTTTGTCCTAACTGTTGCTTCCAAGGGTCCCATGAGATGGAGGCTTCCCCTACTTCCTGTGACACTTTCACAAGGTAGAATGGTATATCAACCATAGGCACCCAGGAACAGCTCTCCACACAGGCCTGGTTTGGTCCATCTTCTCTACAATAAAAAGAGAGAGGCTGATTCAGACACATCCCTTCATCCTGACCAGGTTATTTGCCATGGAAGATGACATTTGCTCACTCAGGTCCTTCATACCTGCCTACAACTTCTCCAGGTATCATTTCTGCATGGACCTTTGAGGTTCTCAGCAGGTGGAAGATCCCATAATTTCCTGTATTGTAAGAACCACTCTGTCCCTGCTTTTCTGTAAAATGAGATTGAGGGAACAGTGTGCGCTTAGGGTTAATAACAGGTTTGATTTGGGTTATGAATCATTCTGTGTGATGAATAATGGTATTGGGAACCTGTGATATTTACAAGAATATAGATGTGAAATAAAAGTATGAAAACAAAAATCTAGGTATGATTTGAAGCCCAGAAGGGTTTTCCCCTTGATTGGGATTCTTAGCTTTGAATTATGTTCTGCAAAGATGTCTCAGATAATTCGATATACAAGGGAGTAGGACCTTGTACCTATGATGATTGAATTTAGAAGAGAACATCCAGGCAAAAAGTGATAATCGTTAGGATTAGGAAGATAGTCGATAGCTTTAGGAAGAAGAGTGAGTATAGGATTTGGACCAAATGTTCTTTACCAGTAGGGTTTCGGTTATGGAGTGAATGTAGATGTCAGTACATAAGAAGAGTCAGTCACTATGGTGAACTGGGGAAAATATGTAGAAAAGCAGATATCAATAGAATCATTACAAAATCAGGCAAAGTATAAAGTGAGTGATAGAATTAGTCATTTTCAACAGGGTTGAGTTTGAATATATAAATTAGATGGAAACAAATATGTAGTCACCAACAGGATTGACAATTGATAGCATTAGGCAACCTGGACATGGATGTTTTTAGTAATCTATGTTCACTTTCCATTTAGGCTTTGGTACAATTATAAGAGTGACCTTTCCATTTTTTTGTCCAGAATATTACTGTGATAATGAGGTGACATGAGTATTTCTTTCACCATTTCTGGGAGCAATATATTGGATATTTAAAATTAGAATTGGGGGTACAAAGAGGTGTACCCTGTGTCTATGAACATAGAGATAAAGCATGAATAGAACATACTGTGACTAAATAATACAACTTTTTTGAACTTTAAATAATGAATTGAATTGATATCTGAAAAATTAAAGGAAATCATATATTGATACACAATCATTCATTCCAACCAGTTATATATCTCATGGAAATATTAGTGTTTTGGTTTATCATGAAGAGTGTGTGAGTTTTGCTTCAAAAGTGATTATGGAAATCTAAAATAATGTGTTTGGAAAGAAGTCTCATGAAAAGACCTGTCAAGAAACCCTGACAATACTTGTGTTCTGAAGCAAGAAGTGATTAAAGTTGAAACAAATGCCTATAAATTTGTGAACTTGTGGATGAAGTGTATAACTTAAAATGTGCAAAAACTGAAGAAATAATAATGTACCATTGTTGAATACATATGAACGCCAAATTACATATCATGTCCCATAGGAGTCTACTTTCATTGATGTTAGACTGGGTCAGTTTCTGTAGAATAATGAGGATTTGTATGCCCCATTCACTGAAGTTAGTTTTCAGTACTAGGAAACAATTATGTATTTCAGGTGGATGAATATTTCTGATTATAATCTTGTGAAAAGTTGATTATAAATCCACATACATGAACATGAATGAATTTAGAGGGTTTACATTAGACACATATATTTTATATTTTGAAACATCTGCAGAGTGTACAGATATATTATACACACACACACAAAAAAAACACTCACATACATTTAATAGTAGCAATATATATGCGAATCGAAATTCATCAGTAAATATATATCATCCACAGATGCAAAAATATTTATTTTACTGAACATGAATTTATGCATAATGTTCTTCTACTAGGAAGGTCCCCTATAGGTTGAATTTTCACTTCCAACAGCGTTTAGGAGGAGTGAACTCTTCTCACAGTTTGTATATGCCAAGTCAGCCACCTCAAAAATGTACATGTGATACCTGGTAGGATTCTATATGTGCATATAAATATACAAGTGTGAATAGGCTAAAGAGAAAGGGAAACAAGAATTCTCGTATTTTTTAAGTTTAAAAACTCAGGGAGAACTTCTTCGATTAAAAATTGACTAGATTTATAACTTTTACCTTATATAATGCAAAACGCAAGTCCAACTATACAACATGCCTCCAATGAACTGCTTGTATTTCTATAGGTTTGGCTTATTTTTCTCTATCATATTAGGATGAGTTGTCTGAGTCTAGTAGGTATGGGTTAGTGTCAGGGATTCAATATTTCAAAATGAAAATTGGAAAATGAATCCAATTTGTATGCATATATATGCTGCACAAATATCCTCCCACTCTCATCCAGAACAATGCCTTGACATTACCTTCACCCCAAGTAAGACAAAATTAGAGGAGAAGAGTTAGAAAATCAGTGAACACATATCTGGAATGGAAAATGCTCAGGAGTTCACAACCTTGGAGGTTGTAGAGGAGTTTCTAAAAGCAAGGGATAGGGTAAACACTCCACAAACATGGAGCTCTGCTGGCCTAAAAGCTTTTTGAGAAACTGCCTCTGAGATAGGGCACTTGAAATATATGTTGTTTTCAGGAGATTTGGCTTTCTTTGTAGTGAGACCATCAAAGCTGGGTCTGCATCTATGAGACCTGGAAGACATTGTTTCTGATATTTCAATGAACATGAGGCAGCAGTGCTGATATTTTTCTTTTTAAGTAAACTGTGGCCTCTGGGGTCTAAGTGTCTCCCCGTTGAACTGTGAAGCCATTTGGCCCTCCTACACTTTTTGTGGGGTTTTTGCTGCTGCACTGGTAGTTTGGTATTTGCTTCATAAAATAGAAGGTGTTCAACTGGGACACAGTGCAGGAGGGAGTTCTATCACGTGTGGTGGGTCAGGGACAGCATAAAAATGCACCAACCAATCTTCTATCCCTCAAAGCTTGCCCCATTGCATCCTTGTCCATAGCAACCTGATTCTGAACATTGCCCTGAATCCTCTCCATATAACAAGATGCCTTTACTTATAAGGGTCTGCTGGCTGCACCATGTAAGCCACAAGCCATTTGTAAGCCAATGGAAGATCCAAATTGCTCCAACACAGAAGTTTTATCACACTCCTGCCCACCACAACTCTAGGCCCACTTCTCAGGAGGCTGCAACTTACTGGGACCTCTGTTCTACACCATTTTCATAAAACCCAGTCAAGCAAGGCACTGTCAGGTACATCCATGATCAGCAGCAGGACATCCAAAGGTTCTCTAGTGCAACCTAGTCGTGGGAATTTCAAAAAATTCACGGTATTTATCTAGAAATTTTTCAAGGATGAAGTTGGAGGCACTGTGGGTTTCAATTTATTCAGGAACCATTAAATGGAGAGAAAGATTATTTCAATGAAAGCTCTGGAGAACCCTCACAGGCAAGGCTTCTCAAAGAGTGGACAAAAGGTCACATTTAGCCAGGCCCATTGAGGTCTACAATGTGAGGTCCATGTGTGTTTTGACTCTCAAATATGGCTGCCAAGTCTTTCGAATGAAATCATGTGATACCTTGGCTGAGATTCCCAGTTCTCTGTGCAAAGCCACTCTGGCGCTAGTTCTCAGTTTCCAAGGGTGACTCTCATACATGGCCTCTTTAATCCCAACACAATACATGGCAATACTTTTCTGAGGTCAGATTCTGAACTCAGTCTCTAAGGGGAATCACACCAAAGTTCAAGCCCAGGTAGACCCAGTTATGTCTTCCAACTGCCACACAAATATCCACAATTAAATCCAAAACACTCCCACATGTCACTCATCTTTTCTAAATACACACTCATCATAACCTCTGGCTGGAGGTTTCCATGAGGGGTGCGGCCCAAGACAGTGTCCAAAATAACCACCCTTGCCCCTCATTTGCCTAAAATCAGGATGGCCTGGACATCCTCCCAGTGAACCAGGAGTGATCAAATTGGCCGGCCATTAAGATGGCACTGCTTCTCCAATTTGAAGCCTACTGACTGTGGGGCTTAGAGTCTTTATGTGATTTGGAGTCATGAGAAAAATCAAGCACTTATGGGCTATCCTCTGCAGGGTTTTGAGGAACGCATTTGAACCAAATGATCACTATTCTCACTTGATGAAGGTCAGGAACCTTACAGAGGAATGTGAGAGACTTCATCCAAAATGAATGCTCTTTTGTCCATTTTGGTTTTGGATGCACACATGGGATCTTTCTTTAGATCCATCAGGTGCTAAAAATCTAAGCCGCAGCCTCACAGAGGGCCAAAAAGCTGATTCAGACACATCCCTTTCCAAAGCAATTAAGCAAAGAGCCAGAGGTGATGCCCTTTCATTTCTGTTTGAAAACTATTTCTTTTGGCTCTACAAAGGTGTGGCCTGAGGCAAAGATGTTCCGGACATTCAGGGCAACAGAACAATTGGTAAGCAAAAGGCCCAAAGCAGGTTTCTCCATTAGAATTTTCTGGTCACACTCATATCTGAGTTTTCTGAGATGCTCCCATTCCCTTCAGCTATCCAGTACATGGCCAAGTCTCAGAGCTTGGAGGTGGTACATATTTTGGACACAAAAAATGAGCCTATTCTGGAAATTGGCCAGGATTCAGGAAGAAAACAGGAACTTAGCAAGATTGTAGGAGTTGCCCACGCATAAGTCAAGCCACAGTCCATTCATAAATTGGGCAAGATGAATCTTGGGAAGCTTTCTACTAGTCAGAACACATACAATGACTCATTCTCTTTTCTAATGTCTAAAACCCCGGACACAGTGGGATACACAGACATAGAGACACTGGCCTTGTCAAACGACTTACCAGAAACAGTTCACTCCAAAACAAATAAACTGCCTTTCCTACCTATTCTCAGAACATGAGACAAAACCTCAAACCTACACCCACACACACAAAGGCAGCTCCTTCCCCCAAGTAGGTCTGTGACTATCAGGAGTGTCCTCTGACTGGTGGGCCATACTATGTTCTGATGAAATCGCCTGTCCTGTGTCAGATATGGTCTCATTGGCCCAATCTGTGAAGTTGTCACTAGCCAGCTGTGAGCCACTACCTGCTTTCTCAGGAAAGGCCTCTCTTCAGAGCTTTCCTGACATTTGTCCATCCTCACATCAGTAGGTACTCAGAAAGACTGACTCTGTCCTTGTTAAATCCAAACAAGTGAGACCACTGGGACTGGGAATGGGACTGGCTCTGCGTGCCTGGCTTCCCGGATCCCAAGTTCAGAGAGTTTCATCACCAAGGAAGTGAGGTGAGATTAATCTCTTCAGGAATTTAATGAGGTCACTGCCTTGGCAACCACTTTGTCCTAACAGTTGCTTCCAATAGTACTATGAGATGGAGGCAGCCCTTACTTCCTGTGACACTTTCAAAAGTTAGAATGGTATATCAACCATAGGCACCCAGGAACAGCTCTCCACACATGCCTGGTATGGTCCATCTTCTCTACATTAAGAAGAGAGAGGCTTATTCAGACAAAACCCTTCATCTTGGAAAGGTTGTTTGAGATGGAAGATAACTTTTTCTCTCTCAGGTCCTTCATAGCTGCCTAATCTTCTCCAGGGATCAAACCTGCATGGACCTTTGAGGTTCTCAGCAGGAGGCAGATCCCCTACATTCCTGTATTGTAAGACGAACTCTGTCCCTGCTATTCTGTAAAGTTAGGTTGAGGGAAGAGTGTATGGTTAGGGTTATTAACATGTTTGATTTGGATTACGAATCCTTCTGCAGGATGATTAATAGTATTGGGAACCTGTGATATTTATAAGATTATAGAGGTGAAATATAAGTATGAAAACAGAAATGTTGGTAAGATTTGAAGCCCAGAAGGGCATTAGGCCCTTGATTGGGATACTTAGATTTTAATTACATTCTACACAGATGTCTCAGATAAATTGATAATCAATGGCATAGGACCTTATACCTTGGATGTTTGATTTTAGAAGAGAACATCCACTCAAATTGAGATAGTCGGTGGGATTAGGAAGATAGTCGGTAGGTTTATAAAAAAAGAGTGAGTATAAAAATTGGACAAAAAGTTCTGTAGCATTAGGGTTTCGGTTATAGAGTGAATATAAATGTCAGCACATGTGAAGAGTCAGTCACAATGATTAACTGGGGAAAATATGTAGGAAGGAAAATATCAATAGAGACATTACGAAATGAGGCAATTATATAGTGAGTGATAGGATTAGACATTTTCAACAGGGTTGAGATTGAATACATAATCTTAGGAAGAAACAAATATGTAGTCACCAATAGGAATGACATTTGAAAGCATTAGGCAACCTGGACATGGATGTTTTTAGTAAGCCATGTTCACTTTCAATTTAGGATTTGGTACAATCATAAGTGTGACCTTTGCATTTTGTGCCCAGAAAATTATTGTGATCAAATATATATGTAGATCATATGATGTGTGTATTTCTTCCACCATTTCTGGGAGCAATATTTGAGGACACATAAATTAGTATTGTGGGTACCAAGTGGTGTACCCTGTGTCAATGAATATAGAGATAATGCATGAATAGACCATAGTGTGAATAAATAATATAACTTTTTTCTCTTTAAATAATGGATTGAATTGATATCTTAAAATATATAGGAAATCATATATTGACATACAATCATTCACTCCAACCAGTTACATATATAATGGTAATCTTAGGGTTATTGTTTATCATGAAGTGTGTGTGAGTTTTGTTTCAAAAGTGTTTATGGAAATCGAAAATAATGTGTTTGGAAAGAAGTCTCATGAAAAGACCAGTCAAGAAATATGGAGGAATCCATGTGTTCTGAAGCTGGAATTGATTGAAAGTGAAACAAATGCCTATAACTTTCCTAAATTGTGGATGAAATATATATCCTGTGATGTGCATAAACTGATGAAATAGTAATGTACCAGTGTTGAATAAAAATGAAGGTCAAAGTACACATCATGTCCCATAGGAATCTACTTGCATTGATGTTAAACTGGGTCAGTTACTGTAGAAATATTAGGATTGCATACATTATTCACCATAGTTAGTTTTATTTCATTTTTATTTATGGTTGTTCAAAACATTACATAGTTGTTGTTATAACATATTTCACACTTTGATTCAAGTGCATTATAAACTCCCATTTTTACCCCGTGTACAGATTACAGAATCACATCAGTTACACATCTATTGATTCACATATTGCCATACTAGTGTCTATTGAATTCTGCTGCCTTTCCTATCCTCTACTATCCCCCCTCCCCTCCCCGCCCCTCCCCTCTTCTCTCTCTACCCCCTCTACTGTAATAAATTTGTCCCCCTTGTATTATTTTTCTCTTTCCCCTCACTTTCTCTTGTATGTAATTTTGTATAACCCTGAGGGTCTCCTTCCAATTCCATGCAATTTTCCTTCTCTCTCCCTTTCCTTTCCACCTCTCATCCCGCTTTAATGTTAATCATCTTGTCATGCTCTTCATCTCTCCTCTGTTCTTAGTTACTCTCCTTATATCAAAGATGACATTTGGCATTTGTTTTTTAAGGATTGGTTAGCTTCACTTAGCATAATCTGCTCTAATGCCATCCATTTCCCTCCAAATTCTATAATTTTTTTTTTTATTTTTCAATGCAGAGTAATACTCCATTGTGTATAAATGCCACAGTATTTTATCCATTCTTTCATTGAAGGTTATCTAAGTTGGTTTCACAGTCTTGCTGTTGTGAATTGTTCTGCTATGAACATCGATGTAGCAGTGTCCCTGTAGCATGCTGTTTTTATGTCTTTAGTGAATAGACTGAGTAGGGAAATAGCTGGGTCAAATGGTGATTCCATTCCCAGCTTTCCAAGAAATTTTCATACTGCTTTCCAAATTGGCTGCACCAATTTGCAGTCCCACCAGCAATGTAGAAGTGTACCTGTTTCCCCACATCATTGCCAGAACTTGTTGTTTGACTTCATAATGGCTGCCAATCTTACTGGAGTGAGATGGTATCTTAGGGTGGTTTCGATTTGCATTTCTCTGACTGCTGGAGATGGTGAGCATTTTTTCATGTACTTGTTGATTGATTGTAAGTCCTCATCTGATAAGTGTCTGTTGAGGTCCTCAGCCCATTTGTTGATTGGGTTATTTGTTATCTTATTGTCTAATTTTTTGAGTTTTTTGTATACTCTGGATATTAGGGCTCTATCTGAAGTGTGAGGAGTAAAGATTTCTTCCCAGGATGTAGGCTCCCTATTTACCTCTCTTATTGTTTCTTTTGCTGAGAAAAAACTTTTTAGTTTGAGTAAGTCCCATTTGTTGATTCTAGTTATTAACTCTTGTGCTATGGGTGTCCTATTGTGGAATTTGGAGCCCGACCCCACAGTATGTACATAGTAAGCAAATTTTTCTTCTATCAGACACTGTGTCTCTGATTTGATATCAAGCTCCTTGATCCATTTTGAGTTAACTTTTGTGCATGGCAAGAGAAAGGGATTCAGTTTCAATTTGTTACATATGGATTTCCAGTTTTCCCAACACCATTTGTTGAAGATGCTATCCTTCCTCCATTGCTTGCTTTTAGCCCCTTTATCAAATATAAGATAGTTGTAGTTTTGTGGATTGGTTTCTGTGTCCTCTATTCAGTACCATTGGTCCACAAGCCTGTTTTGGTACCACTACCATGCTATTGTTGTTACTATTGCTCTGTAGTATAGTGTGAAGTCTGGTATCGCTCTACCGCCTGATTCACACTTCCTGCCTAGCATTGTTTTTGCTATTCTGGAACTTTTATTTTTCCATATGTATTTCATGATTGCTTTCTTTATTTCTACAAGAAATGCCTTTGGGATTTGATTGGCATTGCATTAAACCTATAGAGAAATTTTGGTAATATCACCATTTTGATGATGTTAGTTCTGCCTTTCCATGAACAGGGTATATTTTTACATCTTCTAAGATCTTCTTATATTTCTCTCTTTAGGGTTGTGTAGTTTTCATTGTATGAGACTTTCCCCTCTTTTGTTAGGTTGATTCCCATCTTTTTTTTTTTAGGATATTGTGAATGGAGTGGTTGTTCTCATTTCCATTTCAGAGGATTTGTCCCTGATATAGAGGAATGCCTTTGATTTATGCGTGTTGATTTTATATCCTGCCACTTTGCTGCATTCATTTATTAGCTCTATTAGTTTCTTTGTAGACCCTTTTGGGTCTGCTAGGTATAGAATCATGTCATCTGCAATAGTAATAATTTAAGTTGTTCTTTTCCTATTTTTATGCCTTTAATTTCTTCCGTCTGTCTAATTGCTCTGGCCAGTGTTTCGAGAACTGTATTGAACAGAAGTAGTGAGAGAGGGCATCCCATTCTTGTTCCAGATTTTAGAGGGAATGCCTTCAATTTTTCTAGATTCAGAATGATGCTAGCTTGAGGATTAGCATAGATTGCTTTTACAATATTGAGGTATGATCCTGTTATTCCTAGTTTTTCTAGAGTTTTGAAGATAAAGGGATGCTGTACTTTGTCGAATGCTTTTTGTGCATCTATCGAGATGATCATATGGTTCTTATTTTTAAGTCTATTGATGTGGTGAATAACATTTATTGATTTTCGTATATTGAACAAGCCTTGTATTCCATGGATGAATCCTACTTGATCATGGTGCACAATTTTTTTAATATGTTTTTGTATCTGATTCACCAGAATTTAATTAGGGATTATTGCATTTAGATTCCTTAGGGATATTGGTCTGTAGTTTTCTTTGTTTGAAGTGTTTATGTCTGGTGTAGAAATCAGGGTGATATTGGCCTGGTAGAATGAATTTGGAAGATCTCCCTCTTTTTCAATTTCCTGAAATAGCTTGAAAAATATTGGTATTAGTTCATATTTAAAGGGTTTGTAAAACTCTGCTGTATACCCATACTGTCCTGGTCTTTTCTTAGTTGGTAATCTTTGGATGGTTTCTTCTATTTCCTCAATTGATACTGGTCTGTTTAGGTTGTCTATATCCTCCTGACTCAATCTGGACAGATCATATGACTTAAGAAATTTTTCGATGCTTTCACTATCTTCTATTATATTGGAGTATAACGAATCAAATTAATTTCTGATTATCTTCTGTATTTCAGAAATATCTGCTGTGATTGCCAGGGGGTGACAAATAACTTGTGTAGATTGATACAGCAGGAATGGAAGCCGTTTATTGTAGCATCTGAGCGATATTTATACATTTTATATAGCTTATCTAATTAGCATAAAATAGATCCAGCAGTGAACCAATAAGGAATCTCCACACTTAATGGCTTGCTTTTGTTACTTCACAAACCACTCTCTATGGCATTTTTCCAGGCGCCATCCAGACTTGTTTACAGACCCTAACATTTCTCTGGCAAAATACCAGGTGCCATCCTGACTTGTTTATATACCTTAACATGTGATGTTGCCCTTTTCATCCCGTATGCTAGTAATTTGAGTTTTCTCTCTTCTTCTCTTCATTAGCATGGCTAAGGGTCTGTCGATTTTATTTATTTTTTCAAAGAACCAACTTTTAGTTTTCTCAATTTTTTCAATTGTTTCTTTTGTTTCGATTTCATTAATTTCAGCTTTGATTTTAATTAAATCTTACCTTCTACTTATTTTGCTGTTGTTTTCCTCTTCTTTTTCTAGGATTCTGAGATGAAGTATGACATCATTTATTTGTTTTGTTTTTTTTTTTCTTTTTTTAAGGAATGAAATCCAAGCAATGAATTTTCCTCTTAGAACGGATTTCAGTGTGTCCCATAGATTCTGATATGTTGTGCCTGTGTTTTCATTTATCTCTAAGAATTTTTTAATTTCCTCCTTGATGTCTTCTATAACCCATTGATCATTCAGTAACCTATTGTTCATTCTCCAAGTGATGCATGATTTTTCCTTCCTTCGTTTATCATTGATTTTTAGTTTATATTAGATTATGATCAGATAAGATGCATGGTATTATCTCTACTTCTTTATATTGTCTAAGAATTGCCCTGTGACATAATATATGATCTATTTTTGAGAAGGATCCATGTGCTGCTGAGGAAAAATGTAACTGCTTGATGTTGAGGAGTATATTCGATATATGTCAATTAAGTCTAGGTTATTAATTGTGTTATTGAGTTCTATAGTTTTCTATTTCAACTTTTGTTTGGAAAACCTGTCCAGTGGTGAGAGAGGTGTGTTGAAGTCTCCCATGATTATTGTATGGTGGTCTATTAGACTCTTGATCTTGAAAAAAGTTTGTTTGATGGACATAGCTGCACCATTGTTTGGGGCATATATATATTTATAATGGTTATGTCTTGTTGGTGTATGGTTCTCTTGAGCAGTATGTAGTGTCCCTCTTTATCCCTTTTGATTAACTTTGGCTTGAAATCTATTTTATTTGATATGAGTTTGGACACTCCTGCTTGTTTCCGAAGTCCATATAAGTGATATGATTTTTCCCAACCTTTCACCTTCAGTCTATGTATGTCTTTTCCTATCAAATGCGTCTCCTGTAGGCAGCATATTATTGGGTCTTGTGTTGTGATCCATTCTACTAGCCTGTGTCTCTTAATTGGTGAGTTTAAGCCATTAACATTTACGGTTATTATTGAGATAATGGTTGTTCTTCCAGCCCTATTTGTTTATTTATGTTATTAAACATGGATTGTTTTCTACATTGATTATTTCCCCCTTTTACTGTACTACCTCCCACTGTTGGTTTTTATTGTTATTTTCCATTTCCTCTTCCTGTAATATTTTGCCAATGATGTTTTGAAGAGATGGTTTTCTAGCTACAATTTATTTTAACTTTTTTTTTAACATAGAAGGTTATGATTTTATCTTCCATCCTGATGCTTAATTTCACTGGATACACAATTATTGGTTGGAATCCATTTTCTTTCAGTGTTTGAAAAATGTTAATCCAGGATCTTCTAGCTTTCAGAGTCTGTGTTGAAAGATCAGCTGTTATCCTGATTGGTTTACCCCTAAATGTAATCTGCTTTTTTTTTCTCTTGTGGCATTTAAAATTCTCTCCTTATTGTGTACGTTGGGCATCTTCATTATAATGTGTCTAGGTGTGGATCTCTTATGATTTTGCACATTCGGCGTCCTGTAGGCTTCTAGGACTTGGGAGTCAGTCTGATTCTTCAAGTCTGGGAAGTTTTCTCGTATTATTTCATTGAATACATTGCTCATTGCTTTGGTTTGGACCTCTATACCTTCCTGTATTCCAATGACTCTTAAGTTTGGTCTCTTTATGTTATCCCGTATTTCTTGGATATTCTGTTGATGGTTTCTTAACAGTCTTGCTGAGCTGTCTATGTTCTTTTCAAGTTGGAATACTTTGTCTTCATTGTCTGATGTTCTATCTTCTAAGTGTTCTACTCTGCTGGTAGTATTCTCAATTGAGTTTTTAAGTTGGTTTATTGCTTTCTGCATTTCTAGGATTTCTGTTTGTTATTTTTTACAACCTCTATCTCCCTGTATAGCTGATCTTTTGCTTCTTGGATTTGTTTATGTAATTCATTGTCGAAGTGATTTTTCATTGTCTGATTTTGCTGTCTAATGTCTTCCTTGAGACTCCAGATCATCTGAAGCATGTATATCCTGAGTTCTTTATCTGACATTCCATTTACTGCAGCTATTACCTCTTCTAAAGTTGTGCTGACCTGCATTGCTTGTGGTCCTTTTTTCCTTGTCTTATCATACTGCTCGCTTTTCTTTCTGCTTGGTGAAACTGTTGTGATTTTGAAATTTTCCTCCTATATATTTATATTGCTCTTGTATAGTTGCAAAGTCTCCCTTGCATGGGCGCAGGGGGGCTGTGCTGCTCCTCCAATTAGGGTGATCTAACTACCTTGCTGACGGGCCGCTGGGCTTGTTTTCCTGATCGGTTGCAGGTCTGCCTACCATGCAGGCGCGGGAGGCGGCTCTGCTCTGCCCCTCCTCCAATTGGTGTCACGTGTCTACCAGGCCCGTGGACCCCTGGGGTGTTCTGCCGATCAGTCGCAGGTCTGCCTACCTTGTAGGTGCTGGCGGCGGCTCTGCTCTGCCCCTACTCCAATTGGGGTGACGTGACTACCATTGTGAGAAGAGTTCACTCCTCCTAAATGCTGTTGGAAATGAAAATTCAACTTATAGGAGAGCGTCCTAGTAGAACAACATTATTCATTAGCTCATGTTCAGTAAAATAAATATTTTTGCATTTGTGGATGATACATATTTACTGATGAATTTCGATTGGCATTTATATTGGTACTTTTTAATATCTGTGAGTTGTGTGTGTGTGTGTGTGTGTTTGTGTGTGTGTGTGTGTGTGTATAGATATAGATATAGATATAGATATACTCTCCAAATTTTTCAAAATATGAAATATATGTGTCTAATATACACTCTCTAAATTCATTCATGTTCATGTATGTGGATTTATAATCCACTTTTCACAAGATGATAATCAGAAATATTCATCCACCTGAAATACATATTTGTTTCCTAGTACTGAAAACTAACTTCAGTGAATGGTGCATACAAATCCTAATTATTCTACAGTAACTGACCCAGTCTAACATCAATGCAAGTAGACTCCTATGGGACATGATATGTAATTTGTCATTCATTTGTATTCGACACTGGTACATTATTGTTTCTTCAGTTTTTGCACATCACAGGATATACATTTCATCCACAAGTTCACAAATTAATAAGCATTTGTTTCAACTTTCACCACTTCTTGCTTCAGAACACATGTATTGTCAGGGTTTCTTGACTGGTCTTTTCATGAGACTTCTTTCCAAACACATTATTTTGAATTTCCATAATCATTTTGAAGCAAACGTCACACACTCTTCATGATAAACCAAAACACAAATATTTCCATTACATATATACCTGGTTGGAATGAATGATTGTATATCAATATACGATTTCCTTTAATTTTTCAGATATCAGTTCAGTTCATTATTTAAAGTTCAAAAAAGTTATATTATTTATTCACAGTATGGTCTATTCATGCTTTTTCTCTATATTCCTAGAAACAGGGTACACCTCTTTGTAACCCCGATTCTCATTTTACATCTTCAATATATTGCTCCCAGAAATGGTGAAAGAAATACTCATGTCACCTCATTATCACAGTAATATTCTGGACAAATATGGAAAGGTCACACTTATAATTGTACCAAAGCCTAAATGGAAAGTGAACATGGATTTCTAAAAACATCCATGTCCAGGTTGCCTAATGCTGTCAATTGTCAATCCTATTGGTGACTACATATTTGTTTTTTTCCTAATTTATATATTCAAACTCAACCCTGTTGAAAATGTCTAATTCTATCTCTCACTTTATACTTTGCCTGATTTCCTAATATTTCTATTGATATCTGCTTTTCTACATATTTTCCCCAGTTCAACATAGTGACTGACTCTTCATATGTGCTGACATTTACATTCACTCAACAACCGAAAGTCTATTGCTAAAGAACTTTTGGTCCAAATTCTATACTCACTCTTCTTCCTAAACCTACCGGCTATCTTCCTAATCCTATTGAATATCCCTTTTTGACTGGATGTTCTCTCTAAATTCAATCATCCAATGTACAAGGTCCTATGCCATTGTATATCGAATTATCTGAGGCATCTTTGCAGAACATCATTCAAAGCTAAGTATCCCAATCAAGGGCAAAACCCTTCTGGGCTTCAAATCATACCTAGATTTCTGTTTTCCTACTTATATTTCACCTCTATATTCTTGTAAATATTGCAGGTTCCCAATACCATTATTCATCACACAGAATCACTCGTAATCCAAATCAAACCTGTTTTTAACCCCAAGTATACACTGTTCATTCAATCATTTTACAGAAGAGCAGGGACAGAGTGGTTCTTACAATACAGGAAAGTTGGGGACCTTCCACCTGATGAGAACCTCAAATGTCCATGCACAAATGATACCTGGAGAAGAATGTAGGCAGGTATGAAGCACCTGAGAGAGCAAAAGTCATCTTCCATGGCAAACAACCTGGTCAGGATGAAGGGATGTGTCTGAATCTGCCTCTCTCTCTTCTTATTGTACAGAAGATGGACCAAACCAGGGCTGAGTGGAGAGCTGTTCCCGGGTGCCAATGGTGATATACGTTCTACCTAATGAAAGTGTCACAGGAAGTAGGGGCAACCTCCATCTTATGTTACCCTTGGAAGCAACTGTTAGGACAAAGTGGTTGCCAAGGCAGTGACCTCATTCAGTTCCAAAGAATGTGACATACCTCATTTCCTTGGTGATGGAACTCTCTGAACTTGGTATCCAAGAAGCCAGGCACCCAGAGGCAGTCCCAGTCCCAGTCCCAGTGGGCTCACTTGTTTGGATTTACCAAGGACAGAGTCAGTTTTCTTGGTACCTAATGATGTGAGGATGGCCAAATGCCAGGAGAGCTCTGAAGATGGACCTTTCCTGAGAAAACAGGTAGTGGCTAAGCAGATCTGAGAGAAGACAGGCCATTTCGGGGGAACATAGTATGGCCCACCAGTCAGAGGACACTCCGGATAGTCACAGACGTACTTGGGGGAAGGACGTGCCTTTGTGGGAGTGGGTGTGGGTTTGTTGTTTTGTCTCATGTTCTGAGAATAGATAGAAAAGGCGGTTTGTTTGGTTTGGAGTGGACAGTTTCTAGTAAGTCATTTGACACGGTGAGTGTTTCTCTTTCTGTGTATCCCACTGTGTCCGTTGTTGTAGACATTAGAAAAGAGAATGCATTAATGGATGTGTCCTGTCTAGTATAAATCTTCCCATGCCCAATATATGAATGGACTGCAGCTTGTCTTATCGATGTGCAACACCTGCTATCTTTCTAAGTTGTAGTTTTCTTCCTGAATTCTGGCCACTCTCCAGAATAGGCACATGGATTTGTGTCCAAAATATGTACCACCTCCAAGCTCTGTGACATGGCCATGTACTGGATAGCTGAAGAGAATGGCGAGCATCTCAGAAAACTCAGATATCAGTGTGACCAGGAAAGTCTCAGTGCAGAAACCCTGCTTTGGGCCTTTTGCTTACTTATTGTTGTGTTGCACTGAATGTCAGGAAGGTCTTTGCCTCAGGCCACCCCTTTGTGAAGCCTGATGAAAACAGTTTTCAAATGGAAATGAATGGGCCTCACCTGTGGCTCTTTGCTTAATTGCTTTGGAAAGGGATGTGTCTTTATCAGCCTCTTGGGCCTGTGTGTGGCTGTGACTTAGATTCTCAGCACCTGATGGATCTTAAGAATGATCCCATGTGAGCTTCCAAAACCAAAATGGCAAAAAATTTCATTCATTGTGGATGAAGTCTCTTGCCTTCCTCTGTTAGGTTCCTGCACTCCATCAAATGACAATAGGGATTCTTTGGGTCAAATGAGTTCTTCAAAGCCCTGCAGAGGTACTTGTGTTTTCGCATGACTCTAAATCACCTAAAGAATCGATACCTAAAATCAGTAGGCCTCAAATTGGAGAAACACAGAAGTATTAACGGCAGGCTTATTTGTTCACTCCTGGTTCACAGAAACGGTGTCCAGGCTACCCTGACTTTAGACAAATGAGGGGCAAACGAGCTGATTTTGGACACTGTCTTGGGCTGTGCCCCTCATGGAAACCTCCAGCCAGAGGTTAAGATGATTGACTATATGAAATAAGATGAGGGCCATGTGGGAGTGTTTTGGTTTTAATTTTGGTCATTTGTGTGGCATTGGAAAAAATGACTGGGTCCACGTGGGCTTGAACTCTGGTGTGATTCCCCTTAGAGACTGGGTTTTGGAACTGAACTCAGAGAAGCATTGCCATAAATTTTGTTGGGATTTTAAGAGGCCACGCATGAAAGTCGCTCTTGGAAACTGAGACCTAGGCCCCAAGTGGATTTCCACAGAGGCCTGGGAATCTCAGCAAGGATATCACATGATTTTATTCTTAAAGAAATGGCAGCCATAGTTGAGAGTCAAAACACACATGGACCTCACATTGTAGACCTCAATGGGCCTGGCCTAATGTGACCTTTTGTCCACTCTTTGGGAAGCCGTGCCTGTGAGAGTTCTCCAGAGATTTCATTGAAATGAGCTTCCTCACCATTTAAAGTTTGCTGAATGAACTGAAACCCACAGTGCCTCCAACTTCATGCTTGAAAAATGGCTAGATAAATACCATGAAATTTTTGAAATTCCTATGACCAGGTGGCACTGGAGAAACATTGGATGTCCTGTTGCTGATCATGAGTATACCAGACAGTGCCTTGATTTACTGAGTTTCATGAAAATGGTGTAGAACAGAGATGCCAGAAATTTGGAGCCTGCTGAGTAGTGGGTCTAGAGCAGTGGTGGGGAGGTGTTTGATAAAACATCCGTGGTAGGGCCATGTGGATCTACCATTGGATTCCAAATGGCTTGTAACTGACATGGTGCAGCCAACAGACCCTTATATGTAAAGGCATCTTGTTATATGGAGAGTTTTCAGAGGAAAATTAAGAATCAGGTTGATATGGACAAGGGGGCAATGGGGCAAGCTGTGAGAGATAGGAGCCTAGTTGGTGCATTCTCTTGCAGACCCTGACCCACCACACGTGACAGAACTCCCTGCAGCACTGTGTCCCAGTTTAGCTCCTAGTATTTCGTGAAACAAATACCAAACTCACAGTGCAGCAGCAAAAACACCAAAAAAAGTGGAAGAGGACCAAATGGCTTCACAGTCCACACGGGGAGACACTTAGTCCCCAGTGGCCTCAGTTTACCTACAAAGAGAGGATTCAGCACTGCTTCATCTTGTTCATTGGAAAATAAGAAACCATGTCCTCCAGGTCACATAGATGCAGACCCAGCTTTGAAGTTCTCACTAGAGAGGAAGCCAAATCTCCTGAAAACAACATATATTTCAAGTGTGGAAGCTCAGAGGCAGTTTCTCAAAAAGTTTTTAGGCCAGCAGAGCTCCATGTTTGTGGAGTGTTTACCCTGTCCCTTAGTTTTGGAAACTCCTCTACCACCTCCAAGGTTGTGAACTCCTGAGCATTTTCCATTCCAGATATGTATTCACTGATTTTGTAACTCTTCTCCTCTAATTGTGTCTTACTTGGGGTGAAGGTAATGTCAAGGCATTGTTCTGGATGAGAGCGGGAGGATATTTGTGCAGCATATATTTACATACACATTGGATTCATTTTCCAATTTTCCATTCGAAATACTGAATCCCTGACACTAACCCATACCTAGTAGACTCAGACTATTCATCCTAATATAATGGAGAAAATTAACCCAACACATTAGAAATACAAGTACTTCAGAGGAGACATGTTGTATAGTTGGACTTGACATTTGCATTATATAAGGTAGGAGTTATAAATCTAGTCAAATTTATTTGAAATATTCTCCATGTGTTTTAAACTTAACAAATATGTGAATTCTTGTTTCCTTTTTCTGTAGTCTATTCACACATGTATATTTATATGCATATATAGAATCCTACCAGGTATCACACGTACATTTTTGTGAGGTGGCTGTCTTGGCAGATTCAAATTGTGAGAAGAGTTCACTCCTCCTAAATGCTGTTGGAAATGAAAATTCAACTTATAGGAGAGAGTCCTAGTAGAACAACATTATACATTAGCTCATGTTCAGTAAAATAAATATTTTTGCATTTGTGGATGATACATATTTACTGATGAATTTCGATT
This sequence comes from Callospermophilus lateralis, assembly GCF_048772815.1. Lineage (NCBI taxonomy): Eukaryota > Metazoa > Chordata > Mammalia > Rodentia > Sciuridae > Callospermophilus > Callospermophilus lateralis. The sequence goes on from NW_027514024.1 coordinate 22,162, forward strand.
GGCATTTATATTGGTACTTTTTAATGTCTGTGAGTTGTGTGTGTGTGTGTGTGTGTGTGTGTGTGTGTATAGATATAGATATAGATATAGATATACTCTCCAAATTTTTCAAAATATGAAATATATGTGTCTAATATACACTCTCTAAATTCATTCATGTTCATGTATGTGGATTTATAATCCACTTTTCACAAGATTATAATCAGAAATATTCATCCACCTGAAATACATATTTGTTTCCTAGTACTGAAAACTAACTTCAGTGAATGGTGCATACAAATCCTAATTATTCTACAGTAACTGACCCAGTCTAACATCAATGCAAGTAGACTCCTATGGGACATGATATGTAATTTGTCATTCATTTGTATTCGACACTGGTACATTATTGTTTCTTCAGTTTTTGCACATCACAGGATATACATTTCATCCACAAGTTCACAAATTAATAAGCATTTGTTTCAACTTTCACCAATTCTTGCTTCAGAACACATGTATTGTCAGGGTTTCTTGACTGGTCTTTTCATGAGACTTCTTTCCAAACACATTATTTTGAATTACCATAATCATTTTGAAGCAAAACATCACACACTCTTCATGATAAACCAAAACACAAATATTTCCATTACATATATACCTGGTTGGAATGAATGATTGTATATCAATATACGATTTCCTTTAATTTTTCAGATATCAGTTCAATTCATTATTTAAAGTTCAAAAAAGTTATATTATTTATTCACAGTATGGTCTATTCATGCTTTTTCTCTATGTTCCTAGAAACAGGGTACACCTCTTTGTACCCCCGATTCTCATTTTACATCTTCAATATATTGCTCCCAGAAATGGTGAAAGAAATACTCATGTCACCTCATTATCACAGTAATATTCTGGACAAAAAATGGAAAGGTCACACTTATGATTGTACCAAAGCCTAAATGGAAAGTGAACATGGATTTCTAAAAACATCCAAGTCCAGGTTGCCTAATGCTGTCAATTGTCAATCCTATTGGTGACTACATATTTGTTTTTTTCCTAATTTATATATTCAAACTCAACCCTGTTGAAAATGTCTAATTCTATCACTCACTTTATACTTTGCCTGATTTCGTAAGGTTTCTATTGATATCTGCTTTTCTACATATTTTCCCCAGTTCAACATAGTGACTGACTCTTCATATGTGCTGACATTTACATTCACTCAACAACCGAAAGTCTATTGCTAAAGAACTTTTGGACCAAATCCTGTACTCACTCTTCTTCCTAAACCTACCGACTATCTTCCTAATCCTACTGAATATCCCTTTTTGACTGGATGTTCTCTTCTAAATTCAATCATCCAATGTACAAGGTCCTATGCCATTGTATATGGAATTATCTGAGGCATCTTTGCAGAACATCATTCAAAGCTAAGTATCCCAATCAAGGGCAAAACCCTTCTGGGCTTCAAATCATACCTAGATTTCTGTTTTCCTACTTATATTTCACCTCTATATTCTTGTAAATATTGCAGGTTCCCAATACCATTATTCATCACACAGAATCACTCGTAATCCAAATCAAACCTGTTTTTAACCCCAAGTATACACTGTTCCCTCAATCATTTTACAGAAGAGCAGGGTCAGAGTGGTTCTTACAATACAGGAAAGTTGGGGACCTTCCACCTGATGAGAACCTCAAATGTCCATGCACAAATGATACCTGGAGAAGTTGTAGGCAGGTATGAAGCACCTGAGAGAGCAAAAGTCATCTTCCATGGCAAACAACCTGGTCAGGATGAAGGGATGTGTCTGAATCTGCCTCTCTCTCTTCTTATTGTACAGAAGATGGACCAAACCAGGGCTGAGTGGAGAGCTGTTCCCGGGTGCCAATGGTGATATACATTCTACCTTATGAAAGTGTCACAGGAAGTAGGGGCAACCTCCATCTTATGTTACCCTTGGAAGCAACTGTTAGGACAAAGTGGTTGCCAAGGCAGTGACCTCATTCAGTTCCAAAGAATGTGACATACCTCATTTCCTTGGTGATGGAACTCTCTGAACTTGGTATCCAAGAAGCCAGGCAGCCAGAGGCAGTCCCAGTCCCAGTCCCAGTGGGCTCACTTGTTTGGATTTACCAAGGACAGAGTCAGTTTTCTTGGTACCTAATGATGTGAGGATGGCCAAATGCCAGGAGAGCTCTGAAGATGGACCTTTCCTGAGAAAACAGGTAGTGGCTAACCACTTTTTCCTGACATCTTCACAGAGTTGGTCAAGGAAACAAGATCTGAGAGAAGACAGGCCATTTCGGGGGAACACAGTATGGCCCACCAGTCAGAGGACACTCCGGATAGTCACAGACCTACTTGGGGGAAGGAGGTGCCTTTGTGGGAGTGGGTGTGGGTTTGTCGTTTTGTCTCATGTTCTGAGAATAGATAGGAAAGGCGGTTTGTTTGGTTTGGAGTGGACAGTTTCTAGTAAGTCATTTGACACGGCGAGTGTTTCTGTTTCTGTGTATCCCACTGTGTCCGTTGTTGTAGACATTAGAAAAGAGAATGCATTAATGGATGTGTCCTGTCTAGTGTAAATCTTCCCATAATTCATCCTGCCCAATATATGAATGGACTGCAGCTTGTCTTATCGATGTGCAACACCTGCTATCTTTCTAAGTTGTTGTTTTATTCCTGAATTCTGGCCACTCTCCAGAATAGGCTCATGGATTTGTGTCCAAAATATGTACCACCTCCAAGCTCTGTGACATGGCCATGTACTGGATATCTGAAGAGAATGGCAAGCATCTCAGAAAACTCAGATATCAGTGTGACCAGGAAAGTCTCAGTGCAGAAACCCTGCTTTGGGCCTTTTGCTTACTTATTGTTGAGTTGCACTGAATGTCAGGAAGGTCTTTGCCTCAGGCCACCCCTTTGTGAAGCCTGAAGAAAACAGTTTTCAAATGGAAATGAATGGGCCTCACCTGTGGCTCTTTATCAGCCTCTTGGACCTGTGTGTGGCTGTGACTTAGATTCTCAGCACCTGATGGATCTTAAGAATGATCCCACGTGAGCTTCCAAAACCAAAATGGCAAAAAATATCATTCATTGTGGATGAAGTCTCTTGCCTTCCTCTGTTAGGTTCTTGCACTCCATCAAATGACAATAGGGATTCTTTGGGTCAAATGAGTTCTTCAAAGCCCTGCAGAGGTGCTTGTGTTTTCGCATGACTCTAAATCACCTAAAGAATCGATACCTAAAATCAGTAGGCCTCAAATTGGAGAAACAAAGAAGTATTAATGGCAGGCTTATTTGTTCGCTCCTGTTTCAGAGAAACGGTGTCCAGGCTACCCTGACTTTAGACAAATGAGGGGCAAACGAGCTGATTTTGGACACTGTCTTGGGCTGCGCCCCTCATGGAAACCTCCAGCCAGAGGTTAAGATGATTGACTATATGGAATAAGATGAAGGCCATGTGGGAGTGTTTTGGTTTTAATTTTGGTCATTTGTGTTGCATTGGAAAAAATGACTGGGTCCACGTGAGCTTGAACTCTGGTGTGATTCCCCTTAGAGACTGGGTTTTGGAACTGAACTCAGAGAAGCATTGCCATGAATTTTGTTGGGATTTTAAGAGGCCACGCATGAAAGTCGCTCTTGGAAACTGAGACCTAGGCCCCGGGTGGATTTCCACAGAGGCCTGGGAATCTCAGCAAGGATATCACATGATTTTATTCTTAAAGAAATGGCAGCCATAGTTGAGAGTCAAAACACACATGGACCTCACATTGTAGACCTCAATGGGCCTGGCCTAATGTGACCTATTGTCCACTCTTTGGGAAGCCGTGCCTGTGAGAGTTCTCCAGAGATTTCATTGAAATGAGCTTCCTCACCATTTAATGTTTGCTGAATGAACTGAAACCCACAGTGCCTCCAACTTCATGCTTGAAAAATGGCTAGATAAATACCATGAAATTTTTGAAATTCCTATGACCAGGTGGCACTGGAGAAACATTGGATGTCCTGTTGCTGATCATGAGTATACCAGACAGTGCCTTGATTTACTGAGTTTCATGAAAATGGTGTAGAACAGAGATGCCAGAAATTTGGAGCCTGCTGAGTAGTGGGTCTAGAGCAGTGGTGGGGAGGTGTTTGATAAAACATCCGTGGTAGGGCCATGTGGATCTACCATTGGATTCCAAATGGCTTGTAACTGACATGGTGCAGCCAACAGACCCTTATATGTAAAGGCATCTTGTTATATGGAGAGTTTTCAGAGGAAAATTAAGAATCAGGTTGATATGGACAAGGGGGCAATGGGGCAAGCTGTGAGAGATAGGAGCCTAGTTGGTGCATTCTCTTGCAGACCCTGACCCACCACACGTGACAGAACTCCCTCCAGCGCTGTGTCCCAGTTTAGCTCCTAGTATTTCGTGAAACAAATACCAAACTCACAGTGCAGCAGCAAAAACTCCACAAAAAGTGGAAGAGGACCAAATGGCTTCACAGTCCACATGGGGAGACACTTAGTCCCCAGTGGCCTCAGTTTACCTACAAAGAGAGGATTCAGCACTGCTTCATCTTGTTCATTGGAAAATAAGAAACCATGTCCTCCAGGTCACATAGATGCAGACCCAGCTTTGATGTTCTCACTACAGAGGAAGCCAAATCTCCTGAAAACTACATATATTTCAAGTGTGGAAGCTCATAGGCAGTTTTTCAAAAAGTTTTTAGGCCAGCAGAGCTCCATGTTTGTGGAGTGTTTACCCTGTCCCTTAGTTTTGGAAACTCCTCTACCACCTCCAAGGTTGTGAACTCCTGAGCATTTTCCTTTCCAGATATGTATTCACTGATTTTGTAACTCTTCACCTCTAATTGTGTCTTACTTGGGGTGAAGGTAATGTCAAGGCATTGTTCTGGATGAGAGCGGGAGGATATTTGTGCAGCATATTTTTACATACACATTGGATTCATTTTCCAAATTTCCATTCGAAGTACTGAATCCCTGACACTAACCCATACCTAGTAGACTCAGACTATTCATCCTAATATAATGGAGAAAATTAGCCCAACACATTAGAAATACAAGTACTTCAGAGGAGACATGTTGTATAGTTGGACTTGACATTTGCATTATATAAGGTAGGAGTTATAAATCTAGTCAAATTTATTTGAAATATTCTCCATGTGTTTTTAAGCTTAACAAATATGTGAATTCTTATTTCCCTTTTCTGTAGCCTATTCACACATGTATATTTATATGCATATATAGAATCCTACCAGGTATCACACGTACATTTTTGTGAGGTGGCTGTCTTGGCAGATACAAATTGTGAGAAGTGTTCACTCCTCCTAAATGCTGTTGGAAATGAAAATTCAACCTATAGGAGAGCGTCCTAGTAGAACAACATTATACATTAACTCATGTTCAGTAAAATAAATATTTTTGCATTTGTGGATGATACATATTTACTGATGAATTTCGATTGGCATTTATATTGGTACTTTTTAATGTCTGTGAGTGTTGTGTGTGTGTGTGTGTATATACAGATATAGATATAGATATACTCTGCAAATTTTTCAAAATATGAAATATATGTGTCTAATATACACTCTCTAAATTCATTCATGTTCATGTATGTGGATTTATAATAAACTTTTCACAAGATGATAATCAGAAATATTCATCCACCTAAAATACATATTTGTTTCCTAGTACTGAAAACTAACTTCAGTGAATGGTGCATACAAATCCTAATTATTCTACAGTAACTGACCCAGTCTAACATCAATGCAAGTAGACTCCTATGGGACATGATATGTAATTTGTCATTCATTTGTATTCGACACTGGTACATTATTGTTTCTTCAGTTTTTGCACATCACAGGATATACATTTCATCCACAAGTTCACAAATTAATAAGCATTTGTTTCAACTTTAACCACTTCTTGCTTCAGAACACATGTATTGTCAGGGTATTCTTGACTGGTCTTTTCATGAGACTTCTTTCCAAACACATTATTTTGAATTTTCATAATCATTTTGAAGCAAAACTCACACACTCTTTATGATAAACCTAAACACAAATATTTCCATTACATATATACCTGGTTGGAATGAATGATTGTATATCAATATACGATTTCCTTTAATTTTTCAGATATCAGTTCAATTCATTATTTAAAGTTCAAAAAAGTTATATTATTTATTCACAGTATGGTCTATTCATGCTTTTTCTCTATGTTCCTAGAAACAGGGTACACCTCTTTGTACCCCCGATTCTCGTTTTACATCTTCAATATATTGCTCCCAGAAATGGTGAATGAAATACTCATGTCACCTCATTATCACAGTAATATTCTGGACAAAAAATGGAAAGGTCACACTTATGATTGTACCAAAGCCTAAATGGAAAGTGAACATGGATTTCTAAAAACATCCATGTCCAGGTTGCCTAATGCTGTCAATTGTCAATCCTATTGGTGACTACATATTTGTTTTTTTCCTAATTTATATATTCAAACTCAACCCTGTTGAAAATGTCTAATTCTATCACTCACTTTATACTTTGCCTGATTTCGTAAGGTTTCTATTGATATCTGCTTTTCTACATATTTTCCCCAGTTCAACATAGTGACTGACTCTTCATATGTGCTGACATTTACATTCACTCAACAACCGAAAGTCTATTGCTAAAGAACTTTTGGACCAAATCCTGTACTCACTCTTCTTCCTAAACCTACCGACTATCTTCCTAATCCTACTGAATATCCCTTTTTGACTGGATGTTCTCTTCTAAATTCAATCATCCAATGTACAAGGTCCTATGCCATTGTATATGGAATTATCTGAGGCATCTTTGCAGAACATCATTCAAAGCTAAGTATCCCAATCAAGGGCAAAACCCTTCTGGGCTTCAAATCATACCTAGATTTCTGTTTTCCTACTTATATTTCACCTCTATATTCTTGTAAATATTGCAGGTTCCCAATACCATTATTCATCACACAGAATCACTCGTAATTGAAATCAAACCTGTTTTTAACCCCAAGTATACACTGTTCCCTCAATCATTTTACAGAAGAGCAGGGACAGAGTGGTTCTTACAATACAGGAAAGTTGGGGACCTTCCACCTGATGAGAACCTCAAATGTCCATGCACAAATGATACCTTAGAAGTTGTAGGCAGGTATGAAGCACCTGAGAGAGCAAAAGTCATCTTCCATGGCAAACAACCTGGTCAGGATGAAGGGATGTGTCTGAATCTGCCTCTCTCTCTTCTTATTGCACAGAAGATGGACCAAACCAGGGCTGAGTGGAGAGCTGTTCCCGGGTGCCAATGGTGATATACATTCTACCTTATGAAAGTGTCACAGGAAGTAGGGGCAACCTCCATCTTATGTTACCCTTGGAAGCAACTGTTAGGACAAAGTGGTTGCCAAGGCAGTGACCTCATTCAGTTCCAAAGAATGTGACATACCTCATTTCCTTGGTGATGGAACTCTCTGAACTTGGTATCCAAGAAGCCAGGCAGCCAGAGGCAGTCCCAGTCCCAGTCCCAGTGGGCTCACTTGTTTGGATTTACCAAGGACAGAGTCAGTTTTCTTGGTACCTAATGATGTGAGGATGGCCAAATGCCAGGAGAGCTCTGAAGATGGACCTTTCCTGAGAAAACAGGTAGTGGCTAACCACTTTTTCCTGACATCTTCACAGAGTTGGTCAAGGAAACAAGATCTGAGAGAAGACAGGCCATTTCAGGGGAACATAGTATGGCCCACCAGTCAGAGGACACTCCGGATAGTCACAGACCTACTTGGGGGAAGGAGGTGCCTTTGTGGGAGTGGGTGTGGGTTTGTTGTTTTGTCTCATGTTCTGAGAATAGATAGGAAAGGCGGTTTGTTTGGTTTGGAGTGGACAGTTTCTAGTAAGTCATTTGACACGGCGAGTGTTTCTGTTTCTGTGTATCCCACTGTGTCCGTTGTTGTAGACATTAGAAAAGAGAATGCATTAATGGATGTGTCCTGTCTAGTGTAAATCTTCCCATAATTCATCCTGCCCAATATATGAATGGACTGCAGCTTGTCTTATCGATGTGCAACACCTGCTATCTTTCTAAGTTGTTGTTTTATTCCTGAATTCTGGCCACTCTCCAGAATAGGCTCATGGATTTGTGTCCAAAATATGTACCACCTCCAAGCTCTGTGACATGGCCATGTACTGGATATCTGAAGAGAATGGCAAGCATCTCAGAAAACTCAGATATCAGTGTGACCAGGAAAGTCTCAGTGCAGAAACCCTGCTTTGGGCCTTTTGCTTACTTATTGTTGAGTTGCACTGAATGTCAGGAAGGTCTTTGCCTCAGGCCACCCCTTTGTGAAGCCTGAAGAAAACAGTTTTCAAATGGAAATGAATGGGCCTCACCTGTGGCTCTTTATCAGCCTCTTGGACCTGTGTGTGGCTGTGACTTAGATTCTCAGCACCTGATGGATCTTAAGAATGATCCCACGTGAGCTTCCAAAACCAAAATGGCAAAAAATATCATTCATTGTGGATGAAGTCTCTTGCCTTCCTCTGTTAGGTTCTTGCACTCCATCAAATGACAATAGGGATTCTTTGGGTCAAATGAGTTCTTCAAAGCCCTGCAGAGGTGCTTGTGTTTTCGCATGACTCTAAATCACCTAAAGAATCGATACCTAAAATCAGTAGGCCTCAAATTGGAGAAACAAAGAAGTATTAATGGCAGGCTTATTTGTTCGCTCCTGTTTCAGAGAAACGGTGTCCAGGCTACCCTGACTTTAGACAAATGAGGCTCAAACGAGCTGATTTTGGACACTGTCTTGGGCTGCGCCCCTCATGGAAACCTCCAGCCAGAGGTTAAGATGATTGACTATATGGAATAAGATGAAGGCCATGTGGGAGTGTTTTGGTTTTAATTTTGGTCATTTGTGTTGCATTGGAAAAAATGACTGGGTCCACGTGAGCTTGAACTCTGGTGTGATTCCCCTTAGAGACTGGGTTTTGGAACTGAACTCAGAGAAGCATTGCCATGAATTTTGTTGGGATTTTAAGAGGCCACGCATGAAAGTCGCTCTTGGAAACTGAGACCTAGGCCCCGGGTGGATTTCCACAGAGGCCTGGGAATCTCAGCAAGGATATCACATGATTTTATTCTTAAAGAAATGGCAGCCATAGTTGAGAGTCAAAACACACATGGACCTCACATTGTAGACCTCAATGGGCCTGGCCTAATGTGACCTTTTGTCCACTCTTTGGGAAGCCGTGCCTGTGAGAGTTCTCCAGAGATTTCATTGAAATGAGCTTCCTCACCATTTAATGTTTGCTGAATGAACTGAAACCCACAGTGCCTCCAACTTCATGCTTGAAAAATGGCTAGATAAATACCATGAAATTTTTGAAATTCCTATGACCAGGTGGCACTGGAGAAACATTGGATGTCCTGTTGCTGATCATGAGTATACCAGACAGTGCCTTGATTTACTGAGTTTCATGAAAATGGTGTAGAACAGAGATGCCAGAAATTTGGAGCCTGCTGAGTAGTGGGTCTAGAGCAGTGGTGGGGAGGTGTTTGATAAAACATCCGTGGTAGGGCCATGTGGATCTACCATTGGATTCCAAATGGCTTGTAACTGACATGGTGCAGCCAACAGACCCTTATATGTAAAGGCATCTTGTTATATGGAGAGTTTTCAGAGGAAAATTAAGAATCAGGTTGATATGGACAAGGGGGCAATGGGGCAAGCTGTGAGAGATAGGAGCCTAGTTGGTGCATTCTCTTGCAGACCCTGACCCACCACACGTGACAGAACTCCCTCCAGCGCTGTGTCCCAGTTTAGCTCCTAGTATTTCGTGAAACAAATACCAAACTCACAGTGCAGCAGCAAAAACACCACAAAAAGTGGAAGAGGACCAAATGGCTTCACAGTCCACATGGGGAGACACTTAGTCCCCAGTGGCCTCAGTTTACCTACAAAGAGAGGATTCAGCACTGCTTCATCTTGTTCATTGGAAAATAAGAAACCATGTCCTCCAGGTCACATAGATGCAGACCCAGCTTTGATGGTCTCACTACAGAGGAAGCCAAATCTCCTGAAAACTACATATATTTCAAGTGTGGAAGCTCAGAGGCAGTTTCTCAAAAAGTTTTTAGGCCAGCAGAGCTCCATGTTTGTGGAGTGTTTACCCTGTCCCTTAGTTTTGGAAACTCCTCTACCACCTCCAAGGTTGTGAACTCCTGAGCAATTTCCTTTCCAGATATGTATTCCCTGATTTTGTAACTCTTCACCTCTAATTGTGTCTTACTTGGGGGTGAAGGTAATGTCAAGGCATTGTTCTGGATGAGAGCGGGAGGATATTTGTGCAGCATATTTTTACATACACATTGGATTCATTTTCCAAATTTCCATTCGAAGTACTGAATCCCTGACACTAACCCATACCTAGTAGACTCAGACTATTCATCCTAATATAATGGAGAAAATTAGCCCAACACATTAGAAATACAAGTACTTCAGAGGAGACATGTTGTATAGTTGGACTTGACATTTGCATTATATAAGGTAGGAGTTATAAATCTAGTCAAATTTATTTGAAATATTCTCCATGTGTTTTAAGCTTAACAAATATGTGAATTCTTATTTCCCTTTTCTGTAGCCTATTCACACATGTATATTTATATGCATATATAGAATCCTACCAGGTATCACACGTACATTTTTGTGAGGTGGCTGTCTTGGCAGATACAAATTGTGAGAAGAGTTCACTCCTCCTAAATGCTGTTGGAAATGAAAATTCAACCTATAGGAGAGCGTCCTAGTAGAACAACCTTATACATTAACTCATGTTCAGTAAAATAAATATTTTTGCATTTGTGGATGATACATATTTACTGATGAATTTCGATTGGCATTTATATTGGTACTTTTTAATGTCTGTGAGTGTTGTGTGTGTGTGTGTGTGTGTATATACAGATATAGATATAGATATACTCTGCAAATTTTTCAAAATATGAAATATATGGGTCTAATATACACTCTCTAAATTCATTCATGTTCATGTATGTGGATTTATAATCCACTTTTCACAAGATGATAATCAGAAATATTCATCCACCCAAAATACATATTTGTTTCCTAGTACTGAAAACTAACTTCAGTGAATGGTGCATACAAATCCTAATTATTCTACAGTAACTGACCCAGTCTAACATCAATGCAAGTAGACTCCTATGGGACATGATATGTAATTTGTCATTCATTTGTATTCGACACTGGTACATTATTGTTTCTTCAGTTTTTGCACATCACAGGATATACATTTCATCCACAAGTTCACAAATTAATAAGCATTTGTTTCAACTTTAACCACTTCTTGCTTCAGAACACATGTATTGTCAGGGTATTCTTGACTGGTCTTTTCATGAGACTTCTTTCCAAACACATTATTTTGAATTTTCATAATCATTTTGAAGCAAAACTCACACACTCTTTATGATAAACCTAAACACAAATATTTCCATTACATATATACCTGGTTGGAATGAATGATTGTATATCAATATACGATTTCCTTTAATTTTTCAGATATCAGTTCAATTCATTATTTAAAGTTCAAAAAAGTTATATTATTTATTCACAGTATGGTCTATTCATGCTTTTTCTCTATGTTCCTAGAAACAGGGTACACCTCTTTGTACCCCCGATTCTCGTTTTACATCTTCAATATATTGCTCCCAGAAATGGTGAAAGAAATACTCATGTCACCTCATTATCACAGTAATATTCTGGACAAAAAATGGAAAGGTCACACTTATGATTGTACCAAAGCCTAAATGGAAAGTGAACATGGATTTCTAAAAACATCCATGTCCAGGTTGCCTAATGCTGTCAATTGTCAATCCTATTGGTGACTACATATTTGTTTTTTTCCTAATTTATATATTCAAACTCAACCCTGTTGAAAATGTCTAATTCTATCACTCACTTTATACTTTGCCTGATTTCGTAATGTTTCTATTGATATCTGCTTTTCTACATATTTTCCCCAGTTCAACATAGTGACTGACTCTTCATATGTGCTGACATTTACATTCACTCAACAACCGAAAGTCTATTGCTAAAGAACTTTTGGTCCAAATCCTATACTCACTCTTCTTCCTAAACCTACCGACTATCTTCCTAATCCTACTGAATATCCCTTTTTGACTGGATGTTCTCTTCTAAATTCAATCATCCAATGTACAAGGTCCTATGCCATTGTATATGGAATTATCTGAGGCATCTTTGCAGAACATCATTCAAAGCTAAGTATCCCAATCAAGGGCAAAACCCTTCTGGGCTTCAAATCATACCTAGATTTCTGTTTTCCTACTTATATTTCACCTCTATATTCTTGTAAATATTGCAGGTTCCCAATACCATTATTCATCACACAGAATCACTCGTAATCCAAATCAAACCTGTTTTTAACCCCATGTATACACTGTTCCCTCAATCATTTTACAGAAGAGCAGAGACAGAGTGGTTCTTACAATACAGGAAAGTTGGGGACCTTCAACCTGATGAGAACCTCAAATGTCCATGCACAAATGGTACCTGGAGAAGTTGTAGGCAGGTATGAAGCACCTTAGAGAGCAAAAGTCATCTTCCATGGCAAACAACCTGGTCAGGATGAAGGGATGTGTCTGAATCTGCCTCTCTCTCTTCTTATTGTACAGAAGATGGACCAAACCAGGGCTGAGTGGAGAGCTGTTCCCGGGTGCCAATGGTGATATACATTCTACCTTATGAAAGTGTCACAGGAAGTTCTGGAAACCTCCATCTTATGTTACCCTTGGAAGCAACTGTTAGGACAAAGTGGTTGCCAAGGCAGTGACCTCATTCAGTTCCAAAGAATGTGAAATACCTCATTTCCTTGGTGATGGAACTCTCTGAACTTGGTATCCAAGAAGCCAGACACCCAGAGGCAGTCCCAGTCCCAGTCCCAGTGGGCTCACTTGTTTGGATTTACCAAGGACAGAGTCAGTTTTCGTGGTACCTAATGATGTGAGGATGGCCAAATGCCAGGAGAGCTCTGAAGATGGACCTTTCCTGAGAAAACAGGTAGTGGCTAACCACTTTTTCCTGACGTCTTCATAGAGTTGGTCAAGGAATCAAGATCTGAGAGAAGACAGGCCATTTCGGGGGAACATAGTATGGCCCACCAGTCAGAGGACACTCCGGATAGTCACAGACGTACTTGGGGGAAGGAGGTGCCTTTGTGGGAGTGGGTGTGGGTTTGTTGTTTTGTCTCATGTTCTGAGAATAGATAGAAAAGGCGGTTTGTTTGTTTTGGAGTGGACAGTTTCTAGTAAGTCATTTGACATGGCGAGTGTTTCTCATTCTGTGTATCCCACTGTGTCCGTTGTTGTAGACATTAGAAAAGAGAATGCATTAATGGATGTGTCCTGTCTAGTATAAATCTTCCCATAATTCATCCTGCCCAATATATGAATGGACTGCAGCTTGTCTTATCAATGTGCAACACCTGCTATCTTTCTAAGTTGTTGTTTGCTTCCTGAATTCTGGCCACTCTCCACAATAGGCTCATGGATTTGTGTACAAAATATGTACCACCTCCAAGCTCTGTGACATGGCCATGTACTGGATAGCTGAAGAGAATGGCGAGCATCTCAAAAAACTCAGATATCAGTGTGACCAGGAAAGTCTCAGTGCAGAAACCCTGCTTTGGGCCTTTTGCTTACTTATTGTTGTGTTGCACTGAATGTCAGGAAGGTCTTTGCCTCAGGCCACCCCTTTGTGAAGCCTGAAGAAAACAGTTTTCAAATGGAAATGAATGGGCCTCACCTGTGGCTCTTTATCAGCCTCTTGGACCTGTGTGTGGCTGTGACTTAGATTCTCAGCAACTGATGGATCTTAAGAATGATCCCACGTGAGCTTCCAAAACCAAAATGGCAAAAAATATCATTCATTGTGGATGAAGTCTCTTGCCTTCCTCTGTTAGGTTCCTGCACTCCATCAAATGACAATAGGGATTCTTTGGGTCAAATGAGTTCTTCAAAGCCCTGCAGAGGTGCTTGTGTTTTCGCATGACTCTAAATCACCTAAAGAATCGATATCTAAAATCAGTAGGCCTCAAATTGGAGAAACAAAGAAGTATTAACGGCAGGCTTATTTGTTCGCTCCTGTTTCAGAGAAACGGTGTCCAGGCTACCTTGACTTTAGGCAAATGAGGGGCAAACGAGCTGATTTTGGACACTGTCTTGGGCTGCGCCCCTCATGGAAACCTCCAGCCAGAGGTTAAGATGATTGACTATATGGAATAAGATGAAGGCCATGTGGGAGTGTTTTGGTTTTAATTTTGGTCATTTGTGTTGCATTGGAAAAATGACTGGGTCCACGTGAGCTTGAACTCTGGTGTGATTCCCCTTAGAGACTGGGTTTTGGAACTGAACTCAGAGAAGCATTGCCATGAATTTTGTTGGGATTTTAAGAGGCCACGCATGAAAGTCGCTCTTGGAAACTGAGACCTAGGACCCGGGTGGATTTCCACAGAGGCCTGGGAATCTCAGCAAGGATATCACATGATTTTATTCTTAAAGAAATGGCAGCCATAGTTGAGAGTCAAAACACACATGGACCTCACATTGTAGACCTCAATGGGCCTGGCCTAATGTGACCTTTTGTCCACTCTTTGGGAAGCCGTGCCTGTGAGAGTGCTCCACAGATTTCATTGAAATGAGCTTCCTCACCATTTAATGTTTGCTGAATGAACTGAAACCCACAGTGCCTCCAACTTCATGCTTAAAAATGGCTAGATAAATACCATGAAATTTTTGAAATTCCTATGACCAGGTGGCACTGGAGAAACATTGGATGTCCTGTTGCTGATCATGAGTATACCAGACAGTGCCTTGATTTACTGAGTTTCATGAAAATGGTGTAGAACAGAGATGCCAGAAATTTGGAGCCTGCTGAGTAGTGGGTCTAGAGCAGTGGTGGGGAGGTGGTTGCTAAAAAATCCGTGGTAGGGCCATGTGGATCTACCATTGGATTCCAAATGGCTTGTAACTGACATGGTGCAGCCAACAGACCCTTATATGTAAAGGCATCTTGTTACATGGAGAGTTTTCAGAGGAAAATTAAGAATCAGATTGATATGGACAAGGGGGCAATGGGGCAAGCTGTGAGAGATAGGAGCCTAGTTGGTGCATTCTCTTGCAGACCCTGACCCACCACACGTGACAGAACTCCCTCCAGCACTGTGTCCCAGTTTAGCTCCTAGTATTTCGTGAAACAAATACCAAACTCACAGTGCAGCAGCAAAAACACCACAAAAAGTGGAAGAGGACCAAATGGCTTCACAGTCCACACGGGGAGACACTTAGTCCCCAGTGGCCTCAGTTTACCTACAAAGAGAGGATTCAGCACTGCTTCATCTTGTTCATTGAAAAATATGAACCATGTCCTCCAGGTCACATAGATGCAGACCCAGCTTTGATGGTCTCACTACAGAGGAATCCAAATCTCCTGAAAACAACATATATTTCAAGTGTGGAAGCTCAGAGGCAGTTTCTCAAAAAGTTTTTAGGCCAGCAGAGCTCCATGTTTGTGGAGTGTTTACCCTGTCCCTTAGTTTTGGAAACTCCTCTACCACCTCCAAGGTTGTGAACTCCTGAGCATTTTCCATTCCAGATATGTATTCACTGATTTTGTAACTCTTCTCCTCTAATTGTGTCTTACTTGGGGTGAAGGTAATGTCAAGGCATTGTTCTGGATGAGAGCGGGAGGATATTTGTTCAGCATATTTTTACATACACATTGGATTCATTTTCCAAATTTCCATTCGAAGTACTGAATCCCTGACACTAACCCATACCTAGTAGACTCAGACTATTCATCCTAATATAATGGAGAAAATTAGCCCAACACATTAGAAATACAAGTACTTCAGAGGAGACATGTTGTATAGTTGGACTTGACATTTGCATTATATAAGGTAGGAGTTATAAATCTAGTCAAATTTATTTGAAATATTCTCCATGTGTTTTTAAGTTTAACAAATATGTGAATTCTTATTTCCCTTTTCTGTAGCCTATTCACACATGTATATTTATATGCATATATAGAATCCAACCAGGTATCACACGTACATTTTTGTGAGGTGGCTGTCTTGGCAGATACAAATTGTGAGAAGAGTTCACTCCTCCTAAATGCTGTTGGAAATGAAAATTCAACCTATAGGAGAGCGTCCTAGTAGAACAACATTATACATTAACTCATGATCAGTAAAATAAATATTTTTGCATTTGTGGATGATACATATTTACTGATGAATTTCGATTGGCATTTATATTGGTACTTTTTAATGTCTGTGTGTGTTGTGTGTTTGTGTGTGTATATACAGATATAGATATAGATATACTCTCCAAATTTTTCAAAATATGAAATATATGTGTCTAATATACACTCTCTAAATTCATTCATGTTCATGTATGTGGATTTATAATCCACTTTTCACAAGATTATAATCAGAAATATTCATCCACCTGAAATACATATTTGTTTCCTAGTACTGAAAACTAACTTCAGTGAATGGTGCATACAAATCCTAATTATTCTACAGTAACTGACCCAGTCTAACATCAATGCAAGTAGACTCCTATGGGACATGATATGTAATTTGTCATTCATTTGTATTCGACACTGGTACATTATTGTTTCTTCAGTTTTTGCACATCACAGGATATACATTTCATCCACAAGTTCACAAATTAATAAGCATTTGTTTCAACTTTAACCACTTCTTGCTTCAGAACACATGTATTGTCAGGGTATTCTTGACTGGTCTTTTCATGAGACTTCTTTCCAAACACATTATTTTGAATTTCCATAATCATTTTGAAGCAAAACTCACTCACTCTTTATGATAAACCTAAACACAAATATTTCCATTACATATATACCTGGTTGGAATGAATGATTGTATATCAATATACGATTTCCTTTAATTTTTCCGATATCAGTTCAATTCATTATTTAAAGTTCAAAAAAGTTATATTATTTATTCACAGTATGGTCTATTCATGCTTTTTCTCTATGTTCCTAGAAACAGGGTACACCTCTTTGTACCCCCGATTCTCGTTTTACATCTTCAATATATTACTCCCAGAAATGGTGAAAGAAATACTCATGTCACCTCATTATCACAGTAATATTCTGGACAAAAATGGAAAGGTCACACTTATGATTGTACCAAAGCCTAAATGGAAAGTGAACATGGATTTCTAAAAACATCCATGTCCAGGTTGCCTAATGCTGTCAATTGTCAATCCTATTGGTGACTACATATTTGTTTTTTTCCTAATTTATATATTCAAACTCAACCCTGTTGAAAATGTCTAATTCTATCACTCACTTTATACTTTGCCTGATTTCGTAATGTTTCTATTGATATCTGCTTTTCTACATATTTTCCCCAGTTCAACATAGTGTCTGACTCTTCATATGTGCTGACATTTACATTCACTCAACAACCGAAAGTCTATTGCTAAAGAACTTTTGGTCCAAATCCTGTACTCACTCTTCTTCCTAAACCTACCGACTATCTTCCTAATCCTACTGAATATCCCTTTTTGACTGGATGTTCTCTTCTAAATTCAAGAATCCAATGTACAAGGTCCTATGCCATTGTATATGGAATTATCTGAGGCATCTTTGCAGAACATCATTCAAAGCTAAGTATCCCAATCAAGGGCAAAACCCTTCTGGGCTTCAAATCATACCTAGATTTCTGTTTTCCTACTTATATTTCACCTCTATATTCTTGTAAATATTGCAGGTTCCCAATACCATTATTCATCACACAGAATCACTCGTAATCCAAATCAAACCTGTTTTTAACCCCAAGTATACACTGTTCCCTCAATCATTTTACAGAAGAGCAGAGACAGAGTGGTTCTTACAATACAGGAAAGTTGGGGACCTTCAAACTGATGAGAACCTCAAATGTCCATGCACAAATGGTACCTGGAGAAGTTGTAGGCAGGTATGAAGCACCTTAGAGAGCAAAAGTCATCTTCCATGGCAAACAACCTGGTCAGGATGAAGGGATGTGTCTGAATCTGCCTCTCTCTCTTCTTATTGTACAGAAGATGGACCAAACCAGGGCTGAGTGGAGAGCTGTTCCCGGGTGCCAATGGTGATATACATTCTACCTTATGAAAGTGTCACAGGAAGTTCTGGAAACCTCCATCTTATGTTACCCTTGGAAGCAACTGTTAGGACAAAGTGGTTGCCAAGGCAGTGACCTCATTCAGTTCCAAAGAATGTGAAATACCTCATTTCCTTGGTGATGGAACTCTCTGAACTTGGTATCCAAGAAGCCAGACACCCAGAGGCAGTCCCAGTCCCAGTCCCAGTGGGCTCACTTGTTTAGATTTACCAAGGACAGAGTCAGTTTTCTTGGTACCTAATGATGTGAGGATGGCCAAATGCCAGGAGAGCTCTGAAGATGGACCTTTCCTGAGAAAACAGGTAGTGGCTAACCACTTTTTCCTGACGTCTTCACAGAGTTGGTCAAGGAATCAAGATCTGAGAGAAGACAGGCCATTTCGGGGGAACATAGTATGGCCCACCAGTCAGAGGACACTCCGGATAGTCACAGACGTACTTGGGGGAAGGAGGTGCCTTTGTGGGAGTGGGTGTGGGTTTGTTGTTTTGTCTCATGTTCTGAGAATAGATAGAAAAGGCGGTTTGTTTGGTTTGGAGTGGACAGTTTCTAGTAAGTCATTTGACATGGCGAGTGTTTCTCTTTCTGTGTATCCCACTGTGTCCGTTGTTGTAGACATTAGAAAAGAGAATGCATTAATGGATGTGTCCTGTCTAGTATAAATCTTCCCATAATTCATCCTGCCCAATATATGAATGGACTGCAGCTTGTCTTATCAATGTGCAACACCTGCTATCTTTCTAAGTTGTTGTTTGCTTCCTGAATTCTGGCCAATCTCCAGAATAGGCTCATGGATTTGTGTACAAAATATGTACCACCTCCAAGCTCTGTGACATGGCCATGTACTGGATAGCTGAAGAGAATGGCGAGCATCTCAAAAAACTCAGATATCAGTGTGACCAGGAAAGTCTCAGTGCAGAAACCCTGCTTTGGGCCTTTTGCTTACTTATTGTTGTGTTGCACTGAATGTCAGGAAGGTCTTTGCCTCAGGCCACCCCTTTGTGAAGCCTGAAGAAAACAGTTTTCAAATGGAAATGAATGGGCCTCACCTGTGGCTCTTTATCAGCCTCTTGGACCTGTGTGTGGCTGTGACTTAGATTCTCAGCACCTGATGGATATTAAGAATGATCCCATGTGAGCTTCCAAAACCAAAATGGCAAAAAATATCATTCATTGTGGATGAAGTCTCTTGCCTTCCTCTGTTAGGTTCCTGCACTCCATCAAATGACAATAGGGATTCTTTGGGTCAAATGAGTTCTTCAAAGCCCTGCAGAGGTGCTTGTGTTTTCGCATGACTCTAAATCACCTAAAGAATCGATACCTAAAATCAGTAGGCCTCAAATTGGAGGAACAAAGAAGTATTAACGGCAGGCTTATTTGTTCGCTCCTGTTTCAGAGAAACGGTGTCCAGGCTACCCTGACTTTAGGCAAATGAGGGGCAAACGAGCTGATTTTGGACACTGTCTTGGGCTGCGCCCCTCATGGAAACCTCCAGCCAGAGGTTAAGATGATTGACTATATGGAATAAGATGAAGGCCATGTGGGAGTGTTTTGGTTTTAATTTTGGTCATTTGTGTTGCATTGGAAAAAATGACTGGGTCCACGTGAGCTTGAACTCTAGTGTGATTCCCCTTAGAGACTGGGTTTTGGAACTGAACTCAGAGAAGCATTGCCATGAATTTTGTTGGGATTTTAAGAGGCCACGCATGAAAGTCGCTCTTGGAAACTGAGACCTAGGCCCCGGGTGGATTTCCACAGAGGCCTGGGAATCTCAGCAAGGATATCACATGATTTTATTCTTAAAGAAATGGCAGCCATAGTTGAGAGTCAAAACACACATGGACCTCACATTGTAGACCTCAATGGGCCTGGCCTAATGTGACCTTTTGTCCACTCTTTGGGAAGCCGTGCCTGTGAGAGTTCTCCAGAGATTTCATTGAATTGAGCTTCCTCACCATTTAATGTTTGCTGAATGAACTGAAACCCACAGTGCCTCCAACTTCATGGTTGAAAAATGGCTAGATAAATACCATGAAATTTTTGAAATTCCTATGACCAGGTGGCACAGGAGAAATATTGGATGTCCTGTTGCTGATCATGAGTATACCAGACAGTGCCTTGATTTACTGAGTTTCATGAAAATGGTGTAGAACAGAGATGCCAGAAATTTGGAGCCTGCTGAGTAGTGGGTCTAGAGCAGTGGTGGGGAGGTGTTTGATAAAACATCCGTGGTAGGGCCATGTGGATCTACCATTGGATTCCAAATGGCTTGTAACTGACATGGTGCAGCCAACAGACCCTTATATGTAAAGGCATCTTGTTATATGGAGAGTTTTCAGAGGAAAATTAAGAATCAGGTTGATATGGACAAGGGGGCAATGGGGCAAGCTGTGAGAGATAGGAGCCTAGTTGGTGCATTCTCTTGCAGACCCTGACCCACCACACGTGACAGAACTCCCTCCAGCACTGTGTCCCAGTTTAGCTCCTAGTATTTCGTGAAACAAATAGCAAACTCACAGTGCAGCAGCAAAAACACCACAAAAAGTGGAAGAGGACCAAATGGCTTCACAGTCCACACGGGGAGACACTTAGTCCCCAGTGGCCTCAGTTTACCTACAAAGAGAGGATTCAGCACTGCTTCATCTTGTTCATTGGAAAATAAGAAACCATGTCCTCCAGGTCACATAGATGCAGACCCAGCTTTGATGGTCTCACTACAGAGGAATCCAAATCTCCTGAAAACAACATATATTTCAAGTGTGGAAGCTCAGAGGCAGTTTCTCAAAAAGTTTTTAGGCCAGCAGAGCTCCATGTTTGTGGAGTGTTTACCCTGTCCCTTAGTTTTGGAAACTCCTCTACCACCTCCAATGTTGTGAACTCCTGAGCATTTTCCATTCCCGATATGTATTCACTGATTTTGTAACTCTTCTCCTCTAATTGTGTCTTACTTGGGGTAAAGGTAATGTCAAGGCATTGTTCTGGATGAGAGCGGGAGGATATTTGTTCAGCATATATTTACATACACATTGGATTCATTTTCCAATTTTCCATTCAAAATACTGAATCCCTGACACTAACCCATACCTAGTAGTCTCAGACTATTCATCTTAATATAATGGAGAAAATTAACCCAACACAATGGAAATACAAGCACTTCAGAGGAGACATGTTGTATAGTTGGACTTGACATTTGCATTATATAAGGTAGGAGTTATAAATCTAGTCAAATTTTAATTGAAATATTCTCCATGTGTTTTTAAACTTAACAAATATGTATTCTTATTTCCCTTTTCTGTAGCCTATTCACACATGTATATTTATATGCATATATAGAATCCTACCAGGTATCACACGTACATTTTTGTGAGGTGGCTGTCTTGGCAGATACAAATTGTGAGAAGAGTTCACTCCTCCTAAATGCTGTTGGAAATGAAAATTCAACCTATAGGAGAGCGTCCTAGTAGAACAACATTATACATTAACTCATGTTCAGTTAAATAAATATTTTTGCATTTGTGGATGATACATATTTACTGATGAATTTCGATTGGCATTTATATTGGTACTTTTTAATGTCTGTGAGTGTTGTGTGTGTGTGTGTGTGTATATACAGATATAGATATAGATATACTCTCCAAATTTTTCAAAATATGAAATATATGTGTCTAATATACACTCTCTAAATTCATTCATGTTCATGTATGTGGATTTATAATCCACTTTTCACAAGATTATAATCAGAAATATTTATCCACCTGAAATACATATTTGTTTCCTAGTACTGAAAACTAACTTCAGTGAATGGTGCATACAAATCCTAATT
This sequence comes from Callospermophilus lateralis, assembly GCF_048772815.1. Lineage (NCBI taxonomy): Eukaryota > Metazoa > Chordata > Mammalia > Rodentia > Sciuridae > Callospermophilus > Callospermophilus lateralis. The sequence continues at coordinate 44,198 of NW_027514024.1, forward strand.
ATTCTACAGTAACTGACCCAGTCTAACATCAATGCAAGTAGACTCCTATGGGACATGATATGTAATTTGTCATTCATTTGTATTCGACACTGGTACATTATTGTTTCTTCAGTTTTTGCACATCACAGGATATACATTTCATCCACAAGTTCACAAATTAATAAGCATTTGTTTCAACTTTCACCACTTCTTGCTTCCGAACACATGTATTGTCAGGGTTTCTTGACTGGTCCTTTCATGAGACTTCTTTCCAAACACATTAATTTGAATTTCCATAATCATTTTGAAGCAAAACTCACACACTCTTCATGATAAACCAAAACACTAATATTTCCATTACATATATACCTGGTTGGAATGAATGATTGTATATCAATATACGATTTCCTTTAATTTTTCAGATATCAGTTCAATTCATTATTTAAAGTTCAAAAAAGTTATATTATTTATTCACAGTATGGTCTATTCATGCTTTTTCTCTATGTTCCTAGAAACAGGGTACACCTCTTTGTACCCCCGATTCTCATTTTACAACTTCAATATATTGCTCCCAGAAATGGTGAAAGAAATACTCATGTCACCTCATTATCACCGTAATATTCTGGACAAAAAATGGAAAGGTCACACTTATGATTGTACCAAAGCCTAAATGGAAAGTGAACATGGATTTCTAAAAACATCCATGTCCAGGTTGCCTAATGCTGTCAATTGTCAATCCTATTGGTGACTACATATTTGTTTTTTTCCTAATTTATATATTCAAACTCAACCCTGTTGAAAATGTCTAATTCTATCACTCACTTTATACTTTGCCTGATTTCGTAATGTTTCTATTGATACCTGCTTTTCTACATATTTTCCCCAGTTCAACATAGTGACTGACTCTTCATATGTGCTGACATTTACATTCACTCAACAACCGAAAGTCTATTGCTAAAGAACTTTTTTTCCAAATCCTATACTCACTCTTCTTCCTAAACCTACCGACTATCTTCCTAATCCTACTGAATATCCCTTTTTGACTGGATGTTCTCTTCTACATTCAATCATCCAATGTACAAGGTCCTATGCCATTGTATATCGAATTATCTGAGGCATCTTTGCAGAACATCATTCAAAGCTAAGTATCCCAATCAAGGGCAAAACCCTTCTGGGCTTCAAATCATACCTAGATTTCTGTTTTCCTACTTATATTTCACCTCTATATTCTTGTAAATATTGCAGGTTCCCAATACCATTATTCATCACACAGAATCACTCGTAATCCAAATCAAACCTGTTTTTAACCCCAAGTATACACTGTTCCCTCAATCATTTTACAGAAGAGCAGAGACAGAGTGGTTCTTACAATACAGGAAAGTTGGGGACCTTCCACCTGATGAGAACCTCAAATGTCCATGCACAAATGGTACCTGGAGAAGTTGTAGGCAGGTATGAAGCACCTGAGAGAGCAAAAGTCATCTTCCATGGCAAACAACCTGGTCAGGATGAAGGGATGTGTCTGAATCTGCCTCTCTCTCTTCTTATTGTACAGAAGATGGACCAAACCAGGGCTGAGTGGAGAGCTGTTCCCAGGTGCCAATGGTGATATACATTCTACCTTATGAAAATGTCACAGGAAGTAGGGGCAACCTCCATCTTATGTTACCCTTGGAAGCAACTGTTAGGACACAGTGGTTGCCAAGGCAGTGACCTCATTCAGTTCCAAAGAATGTGACATACCTCATTTCCTTGGTGATGGAACTCTCTGAACTTGGTATCCAAGAAGCCAGGCACCCAGAGGCAGTCCCAGACCCAGTCCCAGTGGGCTCACTTGTTTGGATTTACCAAGGACAGAGTCAGTTTTCTTGGTACCTAATGATGTGAGGATGGCCAAATGCCAGGAGAGCTCTGAAGAAATACGTTTCCTGAGAAAACTGGTAGTGGCTAACCACTTTTTCCTGACATCTTCACAGAGTTGGTCAAGAAAACAAGATCTGAGAGAAGACAGGCCATTTCGGGGGAACATAGTATGGCCCACCAGTCAGAGGACACTCCGGATAGTCACAGACCTACTTGGGGGAAGGAGGTGCCTTTGTGGGAGTGGGTGTGGGTTTGTTGTTTTGTCTCATGTTCTCAGAATAGATTGGAAAGGCGGTTTGTTTGGTTTGGAGTGGACAGTTTCTAGTAAGTCATTTGACATGTCGAGTGTTTCTCTTTCTGTGTATCCCACTGTGTCCGTTGTTGTAGACATTAGAAAAGAGAATGCATTAATGGATGTGTCCTGTCTAGTACAAATCTTCCCATAATTCATCCTGCCCAATATATGAATGGACTGCAGCTTGTCTTATCAATGTGCAACACCTGCTATCTTTCTAAGTTGTTGTTTTCTTCCTGAATTCTGGCCACTCTCCAGAATAGGCTCATGGATTTGTGTACAAAATATTTAACACCTCCAAGCTCTGTGACATGGCCATGTACTGGATAGCTGAAGAGAATGGCGAGCATCTCAGAAAACTCAGATATCAGTGTGACCAGGAAAGTCTCAGTGCAGAAACCCTGCTTTGGGCCTTTTGCTTACTTATTGTTGTGTTGCACTGAATGTCAGCAAGGTCTTTGCCTCAGGCCACATTTTGTGAAGCCTGAAGAAAACAGTTTACAAATGGAAATGAATGCACCTCACCTGTGGCTCTTTATCAGCCTCTTGGACCTGTGTGTGGCTGTGACTTAGATTCTCAGCACCTGATGGATCTTAAGAATGATCCCATGTGAGCTTCCAAAACCAAAATGGCAAAAAATATCATTCATTGTGGATGAAGTCTCTTGCCTTCCTCTGTTAGGTTCCTGCACTCCATCAAATGACAATAGGGATTCTTTGGGTCAAATGAGTTCTTCAAAGCCCTGCAGAGGTGCTTGTGTTTTGCATGACTCTAAATCACCTAAAGAATCGATACCTAAAATCAGTAGGCCTCAAATTGGAGAAACAAAGAAGTATTAACGGCAGGCTTATTTGTTCACTCCTGGTTCACAGAAACGGTGTCCAGGCTACCCTGACTTTAGGCAAATGAGGGGCAAACGAGCTGATTTTGGACAGTGTCTTGGGCTGCGCCCCTCATGGAAACCTCCAGCCAGAGGTTAAGATGATTGACTATATGGAATAAGATGAAGGTCATGTGGGAGTGTTTTGGTTTTAATTTTGGTCATTTGTGTTGCATTGGAAAAAATGACTGGGTCCACGTGGGCTTGAACTCTGGTGTGATTCCCCTTAGAGACTGGGTTTTGGAACTGAACTCAGAGAAGCATTGCCATGAATTTTGTTGGGATTTTAAGAGGCCACGCATGAACGTCACTCTTCGAAACTGAGACCTAGGCCCCGGGTGGATTTCCACAGAGGCCTGGGAATCTCAGCAAGGATATCACATGATTTTATTTTTAAAGAAATGGCAGCCATAGTTGAGAGTCAAAACACACATGGACCTCACATTGTAGACCTCAATGGGCCTGGCCTAATGTGACCTTTTGTCCACTCTTTGGGAAGCCGTGCCTGTGAGAGTGCTCCACAGATTTCATTGAAATGAGCTTCCTCACCATTTAATGTTTGCTGAATGAACTGAAACCCACAGTGCCTCCAACTTCATGCTTGAAAAATGGCTAGATAAATACCATGAAATTTTTGAAATTCCTATGACCAGGTGGCACTGGAGAAATATTGGATGTCCTGTTGCTCATCATGAGTATACCAGACAGTGCCTTGATTTACTGAGTTTAATGAAAATGGTGTAGAACAGAGATGCCAGTAAGTTGGAGCCTGCTGAGTAGTGGGTCTAGAGCAGTGGTGGGGAGGTGTTTGATAAAACATCCGTGGTAGGGCCATGTGGATCTACCATTGAATTCCAAATGGCTTGTAACTTACAAGGTGCAGCTAGCAGACCCTTATATGTAAAGGCATCTTTTTATATGGAGAGTTTTCAGAGGAAAATTAAGAATCAGGTTGATATGGACAAGGGGGCAATGGGGCAAGCTGTGAGAGATAGGAGCCTAGTTGGTACATTCTCTTGCAGACCCTGACCCACCACACGTGACAGAACCTCCTCCAGCACTGTGTCCCAGTTTAGCTCCTAGTATTTCATGAAACAAATACCAAACTCACAGTGCAGCAGCAAAAACACCACAAATTGGAGGAGGACCAAATGGCATCACAGTCCACACGGGGAGACACTTAGTCCCCAGTGGCCTCAGTTTACCTACAAAGAGAGGATTCAGCACTGCTTCATCTTGTTCATTGGAAAATAAGAAACCATGTCCTCCAGGTCACATAGATGCAGACCCAGCTTTGATGGTCTCACTACAGAGGAATCCAAATCTCCTGAAAACAACATATATTTCAAGTGTGGAAGCTCAGAGGCAGTTTCTCAAAAAGTTTTTAGGCCAGCAGAGCTCCATGTTTGTGGAGTGTTTACCCTGTCCCTTAGTTTTGGAAACTCCTCTACCACCTCCAAGGTTGTGAACTCCTGAGCATTTTCCATTCCAGATATGTATTCACTGATTTTGTAACTCTTCTCCTCTAATTGTGTCTTACTTGGGGTGAAGGTAATGTCAAGGCATTGTTCTGGATGAGAGCGGGAGGATATTTGTGCAGCATATATTTACATACAAATTGGATTCATTTTCCAATTTTTCATTCGAAATACTGTATTCCTGACACTAACCCATACCTAGTAGACTCAGACTATTCATCCTAATATAATGGAGAAAATTAACCCAACACAATGGAAATACAAGCACTTCAGAGGAGACATGTTGTATAGTTGGACTTGACATATGCATTATATAAGGTAGGAGTTATAAATCTAGTCAAATTTTAATTGAAATATTCTCCATGTGTTTTTAAACTTAACAAATATGTGAATTCTTGTTTCCCTTTTCTGTAGCCTATTCACACATGTATATTTATATGCATATATAGAATCCTACCAGGTATCACACGTACATTTTTGTGAGGTGGCTGTCTTGGCAGATACAAATTGTGAGAAGTGTTCACTCCTCCTTAATGCTGTTGGAAATGAAAATTCAACCTATAGGAGAGCGTCCTAGTAGAACAACATTATACATTAACTCATGTTCAGTAAAATAAATATTTTTGCATTTGTGGATGATATATATTTACTGATGAATTTCGATTGGCATTTATATTGGTACTTTTTAATGTCTGTGAGTGTTGTGTGTGTGTGTGTGTGTGTGTGTGTGTGTGTGTATAGATGTAGATATAGATATAGATATACTCTCCAAATTTTTCAAAATATGAAATATATGTTTCTAATATACACTCTCTAAATTCATTCATGTTCATGTATGTGGATTTATAATCCACTTTTCACAAGATTATAATCAGAAATATTCATCCACCTGAAATACATATTTGTTTCCTAGTACTGAAAACTAACTTCAGTGAATGGTGCATACAAATCCTATTTATTCTACAGTAACTGACGCAGTCTAACATCAATGCAAGTAGAATCCTATGGGACATGATATGTAATTTGTCATTCATTTGTATTCGACACTGGTACATTATTATTTCTTCAGTTTTTGCACATCCTAAGATATACCTTTGCCAAGGCAGTGACCTCATTCAGTTCCAAAGAATGTGACATACCTCATTTCCTTGGTGATGGAACTCTCTGAACTTTGTATCCAAGGAGCCAGGCACCCAGAGGCAGTCCCAGGCCCAGTCCCAGTGGGCTCACTTGTTTGGATTTAGCAAGGATAAAGTCAGTCATTCTTGGTTCCTACTGAAGTGAGGATTACCAAATGCCTGGAGAGCTCTGAAGAGGGAACTTTCCTGAGAAAGCAGGTAGTAGCTCTCCATTTTTTCCTTACAACTTTACAGAGTTCGCCAAGGAAAACAGATCTGAGAGAGGACAGGCCATTTCAGAAGAACAGAGTATGGCCACCAGTCAGAGGACACTCTGGTTAGTCACACAGCTACTTGGGGAAGGAGGTGCCTTTTTGGGAGTGGGTGTGGGTTTGTGGTTTGTCTCATGTTCTGAAAATAGGTAGGAATGGCGGTTTGTTTGTTTTGGAGTGAACTGTTTCTGGTAAGTCGTTTGACGAGGTGAGTGTTTCCATGTCTGTGTATCCCACTGTGCCTGTGGTAGTAGACATGAGAAAAGAGAATGCAGCAATGGATGTGTCATGTCTAGTATAAAGCTTCCCAGCATTCATCCTGCCCAATTTATGAATGGAGTGTGGCTTGCCTTATGCACGGGCAACACCTAATACCTTCCTAAGTCCCTGTTTTCTTCCTGAATTCTGGCCACTCTCTAGAATAGGCTCATGGTTATGTGTCCAAGATACGTACCAAATCCAAGGTCTTTGACATGGCCATGTACTGGATACCTGAATGGAATGGCTCGCATCTCAGAAAACTCAGATATCAGTGTGACCAGGAAAGTCTCAGTGGAGATACCCTGCTTTGGGCCTTTTGCTTACCTATTGTTCTGTTGCCCTGAATATCAGAAAGGTCTATGTCTCATGCAACCCCTTTGTTAAGCCTGAAGAAAACAGTTTTCAAATGGAAATGAATGTGCATCACCTCTGGCTCTTTGCTTAATTTCATTGGAATACGATGTGTCTGATTCAGGCCCTTTGCCCTGTTTTAGGCTGTGACTTAGATTCTCAGCACCTGATGGATGTAAAGAAAGATCCCATATGTGCATCTAAACCAAAATGGAAAAACGTTCAATCAATGTGCATGAAGTATATTGCCTTCCTTTGTTAGGTTTCTGAAATCCATCATGTCAGAATAGGGATCCTTTGGGTGAAATGAGTTCTTCAAATCTTTGCAGAGGTGCTTGGCTTTTCTCATGACTCCAATTCACAAAAAGAATCTAGACCCCACAGTCAGAGAGGCTCAAATTGGAGAAGCGAAGCAGTATTAAGGGCAGGCCTATTTGATCACTCCTGGTTCACAGGAAGGGTGTCCAAGCCACCCTGTCATTCGGCAAATGAGGGACAAGGGAGCTTATTTTGGACACTGTCTTGGGATGTGCCTCTCATGAAAACCTCCATCCAGATGTTATGATGAGTATCTTTATGGTAGAAGATGAGGGCCATGTAGGAGTGTTTTGGTTATAATTGTGGTCATTTGTGTGGCAGTTGGAAGAGATGACTGGGTCCACCTGGGCATGAATTCTGCTGTGATTCCCCTTAGAGACTGAGTTCTGGAACTGACCTCAGAGAAGTATTGACATGAATTGTGTTGGGATTTTAGGAGGCCAGGAATGAGAGTTGCCATTGGGAACCTGGGATCAAGGCCCAGAGTGGCTTTCCACAGAACACTGGGAATCACAGCCAGGATATTACATGATTTTATTCTGAAAGACTTGGCAGGCATAATTGAGATTCAAAACACACTTGGACCTCGCTTTGTAGACCTCAATGGGCCTGGCTTCATGTGACTTTTTGGCCACTCTTTGGGTAGACTTGCCTGTGAGAGTGCTCCAGAGATTTCCCTGAAATTAGCTTCCTCACCATTTAATGGTTCCTGAATGAATTGAAACCAACATTGCCTCCAAATGCATCTGTGAAAAAATGCTAGATAATTACCATGAAATTTTAGAAATTCCGATGACCAGCTGGCACTGGAGGACCTTTGATGTCCTGTTGATGATCATGAGTATACCAGACAGGGCCTTGATTGACTGGGTTTCATGAAAATGGTGTAGAACAGAGATGCCAGTAAGTTGGGGCCTGGTAAGTAGTGGGCCTAGAGCTGTGTTATGCAAATGTGTGATAAAACATCTGTGGTGGGGCCATGTGGATCTTCCATTGGCTTCCAAATGGCTGTGACTGACATGGTGCAACCATCACACCCATATATGTAAAGGCATATTTTTATATGGAGAGGTTTCAGAGCAATGTTCAGTATCATGTTGTAATTGTCAAGGGGGCAAGCTACTTGAGATAGAACCCTGGTTGGTGCATTCTCCTGGAGACCCTGCCAACCACACCTGACAGAACTCCCTTCAGCACTGTGTCCCATTTGAACTCGTTGTATTTCATGAAGCAAATACCAAACTCCCAGTGCAGCAGCAAGAAACACCACGAAAATTGGAGGATGACCATTGGTTTCACAGTCCACACGGGAAGACCCTTATCCCTCAGTGGCCAAAGTTTACCTACAAAAAGAGAATTCATCACTGCTGCCTCATTTTTATTTGAAAATAAGTAACCATTTCCTCCAGGTCACATAGATGCAGATCCAGCTTTGATGGTTTCACTACAAATAAAGCTAAAGCTCCTGACAACAACATATATTTCAAGTGCCCAACCTCAGAGGCAGATTCTCAAAAAGTCTTTTGGCCAGCAGAGCTCCATGTTTGTGGAGTGTTTACCCTGTCTCTTACTTTTTGAAACTCCTCTACCACCTCCAAAGATGTGAAATCTGGAGCATTTTCCATTCTAGATATGTATTCACAGATTTTCTAACTCTTCTCCTCTAATTGTGTCTTACTTGGGGCGAAGGTAATGTCAAGGCATTGTTCTGGAGGAGAGTGGGAAGATTTTTCCGTAGCATATATTTGCATACACATTGGATTCAGTGTCTTATTTTCAATTCAAAAGACTGAATACCTGACTCTAACCCATACCCTACCAGACTCTGACTACTAATCCTAATATGATGGAGAAAAATAACCCATAAAGAATAGAAATACAAGCAGTTCAGAGTAGGCATGGTGTATAGATGGACTTGCCTTTTGCATGATACAGAGTTGGAGTTATAAATCTTGTCAATTGTTTGTTGAAATAGTTGTCCTAGTATTTTTAAGGTTAACAAATATGTGAATTCCTGTCTCCCTTTCTCTGTATTCTTATATGCACATATAGATTCCTATCTGGTACCACACGTACATTCTTGTGAGGTGGCTGACTTGGCAGATACAAATTGTTAGAAGAGATCACTCCTACTAAACCCTGTTGGAACTGAATATTCAACCTATGGGTGAGCTTGCTAGTTGAACAGCATTATACATAAATCCATGTTCAGTAAAATGAATATTTTTAGATCTGTGGATGGTATATATTTTATAATGAATTTTGATTGACATATATATTGCTACTTTTTTGTCTGTGTGAGTGTTTTATGTATATATATATATATATATGTGTGTATATATATATATATATATATATATATATATATATACACTCTCCAGATTTTTCAAAATATGAAATATATGTGTCTTATATTCACTCCCTAAATTCATTCATGTTCATGTATGTGGATTTATAATCAACTATTCACAAGATTATTCTCAGAAATATTCATCCACCTGAAATTTGCCCAGTGCTCTCAAATGTCAATCCTATTTGTGACTACATATTTGTTTCTTCCTAAGATTATATATTTAAACTCAACCCTGTTCAAAATGTCTAATCCTATCACTCACTTTATACTCTGCCTGATTTTGTAATGTCTATATTGATATATGCTTTCCTACATATTTTCCCCAGTTCATCATTGTGACTGACTCTTCACCTGTGCTGACATTTACATTCACTCTCTTATCGAAATCCTATTGCTAAGAAACTTTTGTTCCAAATCTTATACTCACCCTTCTTCCTAAACTTATTGACTATCTTCGTAATGCTACAGACTATCCCTTTTTGACTGGATGTTCTCTTCTACATTTAATCATCCAAGTAAATGTGGTGCGAGCTTCAGAGGAGGAGACTACCAACAGACTATCTCATGCAACATCAAACGGTTTATTCGGTGTCCAGCAGGCTGGGGTTCAGAGCTCACCTGAATAGAGCAGATAGCCCTGAGAATAGCTGAAGTAGAGCTTATATACTTTCCCTGGAGAGGGAAGGGAGGGAATTGTATTGATGGGTCAGGGCGAGTGGGCGGTTTGCATGCAACTGGGAGAGGGAGTACATTCTGCAATTTGGCAGCTGGGGATAGAACATTCTGGGAACAAGATTTGCAAACATTTCTCAAGATTTCAACAGTGTTCTGTTAAGCATACAGAAAAACAAGATGTGACAAGTACCTATTTTATTAATATTTCATTCCCCACTTCGTCTTCTGGCTAATTTTAATCATAAAAATGATCATTGGAGGGTGTCACATTCAATGTCAGCTAGTGGGGTATTACCATAAGTTTAACTCGTCCAATTTGAGCCTGGAGAAAAGACATTACACGGTTGAGCAAACAGGGTTTTATAGTTAGCAATAATATGAGGATTATTATTGGACCGGCCAGGGTTGATAAAAACGTAGTTAACCAGGGGGACTGTGTGAACCAAGACTCAAGCCACCCTTTTTGGGCCTCTCTCACTTGTTGATGCTCTTCAAGGTGTCTTTTAAATTTACTCATAGATTTTATTACAACTCCAGTATAGTCAGCATAAAAACAACATTCTTCCCTCAATGCAGCACAAAGGCCCCCTTCTCTAATGAAGAGGAGGTCCAACCCTCAACTGTTCTGTAAAACAACTTCAGAGAGAGAGGTTAAAGTTTCATGCAAAGCCCTGAAGGAGGTTTCTAATATCTTACTTTTGCTCTATTGCTGCTTCTAATTGGGTCATCTTTTGTGTCCCATGGACAATGCCACTGGTTCCTCTGCCCACCCGTGCAGCAACTCCTATTCCTAATAGGATGGCTAAAGTGAGGGATATATGTTCCCAGTGGAACCGGTTGTATGCCCCCCCTATTTGATCCTCAAATGAACCTGCGTCATGATAGAGCACTCTGGGAAACATCTGCACCATTACACAAATTATCACATATCTTGATCATTTCATGAAAACATAAACGATGTTTAAGTATATAGAATTATGCTGTTGTAGGCACTGACAAAGCAAGGCACCTAAGATAGCACTCAAGAGAGGGAAACAGTCCTATTTGGTTGCAACCGGATTCAGAGGGCATTGCTTCTATTGTAATCAATTAATCCCCTGAAACTCAAGTTTAGGTAGTTTCAGAATTTTGTACCCAACATATAAGGGATGGGGCTCAGAAGTTCACAGTCTTCAGAAGTTTAAAAAAGCAGTATTTGTTTCTGTTTTTCCATCTGTTCTGGGCAAGTTAACTTTTCAAGGACACCTGGGAGGAGGAGAGCTTTTTCTTCCCTTTCTTATTTTCCCCCTGCCAGCTGTTACCATGGAGCCCGGTTGGTAATTTCTTTATCTTAGAAATATAGCCATCTCTGTGAAGCCCCAGCTGAAGGCCAGAGGACTTGTTCACATATTTTGTGAAAAACTAGTTAGAGGTTGTCTAGCTTAGAAGTACTGAGATTTTTAGCCAGTGGCCAAGTAGAACAGGGCAATACAAAAGAGAATGTTTATCTACATTAAAGTCTTTATTGGGACTCTTTGGCTGAAAGTTCAAAACTCAGCCATGGTGAAGACTTCTGAAGAAGGTCATTTAAGACTTTTCTGTGGACCTGGTACAGAGGGGGAAAGACGGGGAAGTTGGGGCTGAGAGCACCTCCGAGGATCTGAGAATGAGGGAAAAGAGAGATGTAAAAGAATAATGCGAAAGGGTATTTGGAATTTCCTAGCAGCAAACTTGAGCAGTAGATCAGGTAGAGCAGAGTGAAAGACAGGAGTGAGGATCCCAAAATCCTGTGAGGGACTTTAAATTTTAGTAACCTGTTTTCAGTGATGACAAAGCAACTTTAAAGGCCAATTATATTACATCTTGGATAAGGGTCTCAGGGCTCTCCTCAGCTCGTTTGAGCATTGGGTTAGCTGGTAAGAGGACCTGGTGGGACCCGGTGAGGGCACTGACAGGAGATGAGAGGAATGAGTCGGTGGAGCGGTACCTATGTACCTGCTACCTCAGCAAGGGGGCTATGGTCAGAGAACTGGTGGAGCTTTGGGTTTCTGATCTAGTTATTGGAGGGGAGAAATCAAGTTGCTGAGATGGGAGTGACAGCAGAGGGTCTGGAGCAGAAGGCTGAGGATAATGATCTATTGGAGAAGCATAGTTCAGGATGTGAGTGAAGGAGGGAATAGGCTTCCACATAGGGGAATTTCCTTTCACTCTTTTGAGCACTTGCAGAAGTCAAAAAGGTCATGCAAAATTTGAGTATCTAGAGACCCCTCTGGGTGCCATAGTTTTTGGTTGTCTAATTGGTAATGTGGCCAATGGTGTGTACTGAATTTGATGAAGAATTGGGGTTCCATCAGGCAGCCCCTGTATGCACACATTCCCATGACATACAGAAAAAGTCGGCTTTTCCCCCACACAGCCATTACTCTTTGTGGCTTTGATAGTCTGCCAGGCAAACTTAGTAATCTAGACTAGCCAACCTGCATCTGGCTTGCGTGTCCCTACATCCATAATGTTTGTTTCCATTATCTATGGTACAGAAGGGATTTAATGGTATTTTAGTGGGATCCTCTTCATCAGTGATATCACAATAGGAAATACCTATAGCCAGCTAACAAATGTCTGGGTGGAGAGATGGCCACCAGGTCCCTAAGGGGGCTGTATGCGAGATAGACCATACTTCTTTTCCAGTAGGATTTGTGATCAGCCATCACTGCTTAATGGGCTGATGAGGGTTAGGACTACTTGTAGCCAAGGGGAGAGTATATAACCTTATTCACATTGCGAATACACAATTTGAAACTGTTACCAGTCTTTTTCAGTTTCCAGAAAGATTCTGTACAGGGAGCAGGCTTGAGATGAGAGGCATGGATCCTGGAAATGATTCTGTTTACGTTTACCACTGTAGGTGTTATAATAGCACCTGGTATGGTCCTTTTCAGCGGGGTACCAGGGATGACACCTGATATCATCTTACATAGATGAAATCTCTTACTTGATATGGATGTGGAATCCCCTGGTTCCCAGTTGGGTAGGCAGTGGCCAGCTGTTTTCACAGGTATTACTGAGTTCTTTCAAGATCTTTAAGTCTGTCAAGCAAGGGGGTGTGGAAAGGATATTTAGGTCTTACAGTTGGGCTTAGGTCCCCTACTGGAGGAGGGCCACCATAAAGAATTTCACACGTGGTAAGGTTACTCAAAGAAACAAAGGGATTTTTTCTTGCATGAAACATTGCATAAGGCAGGAGCATAGTCCAATCCTATGCTGGTCTCTAAGCTTAATTTCGTTAAGGTCTCTTTAATGGTTCTATTCATTCTTTCTACTTGTCTTGAACTCTGTGGTCTATAAGCACAATTTAACTTCCAATTAATCCCCAGGTTCCTGGCTAACCCCTGACTTACGTGGGCCATGAACATCAGTCCACTGTCAGATCCTATTACCGGCTTAGCTTCCTCCAATGGTAGAGAGGCTTAGTCAGCAGCAGTGGAATCACTTAGAGTGCGTTGTGTGTTAGGGGACGAGGGCAGGGGATAAGGAGGGGGAGAAGAGTCCAGTAGAGTCAAATCTGTGACTCAGGGAGAACAGAGGGTGGAGGAGGAGGAGGTTGAGAGGGTTTGAGAGATCATGGGGGAAGGAGTAGAAGCAGTGGTAGGGGCAAGGAAAGGCTTCACCCATGGAGGAGGAGATTTGCAGAGGTCCTGCCAAGTTAAGATATATGGCTGTTGATCTGGATGGCTATGTGGCGCTGGCTGAAAGACAATACCTCTGACTTTTTAAATTAGTGGGAAGTAGAAAGATCCTTCTAGGGGCCATACGACTCCAAAGATGGGCCATTCTGAGGCACAGAGATTCTGCCAGGTCCAGCGTTTTACTAAAAAAAGAAAGATTCTGAGCCCTTAAGCGGACTTTGGTCCTGTGATCAAGGGTCAGGGACAGAGGCATTGACGTGCTCTGTTCCATAATGAAAGTTCCACAAACAGTAAAAGCAAGGACACACGACACAGATAAGACAAGACCATAAAGACAGGCAATGAACGTCCAACACTGAGACCAGGAATGAGTAGCCGGCAAAACCCAATGGTATGGCAACAACGAATCTAAAAGAAAATATCACTGAGTCGAGAAGACTATTGTTCCTTGATTTCCCGAGTTCTCTGCGGGGTCCTCCAGAGAGGTGCCCTTTGTCTCTGTGACACGTCTCTCAGCCACCGTCGGAGAGAGCCCAGGCTCTTCATCGCCAGCAATTTTGCCAAGCCCTAACGAGAAACCTGAAACCGGAAAGAGGCGCCTTACTTGCTCCAAGAGGAGCCCGTTGGGGTTTCTCCTCCGCCACTGCTGGAACTCGGTGGAACCTCAATATGTAAAGATCAGGCGAGTGTCAGAGGAAGATACTATCAAGAGACTGTCTCATGCAACAGCAAAGGGTTTATTTGTGGTCCAGCATGCTGGAGCTCAGAGCTAAATTAAATAGAGCAGAGACCTCTGAGAACAGCTTAAGCAGAGCTTATATACTTTCCTTGGAGAGGGAAGAGAGGGAAGTTTAGTGATGGGTAAGGGCGAGTGGGCGGTTTGCATGACACCGAGTGAGGGAGTACATTCTGCAGTTCGGCTGTTGGGAACAGTACATTCTAGAACAAGATTAGCAAACATTTCTCAAGATTTCAAAAGTGTTTTGTTAAGCATACAGAAAAACAGGAAGTGACAAGTACCTATTTTATTAATTTTATTAACCTTTCACTACCGACTATGCCTTTTTGACTTGATGTTCCTTCTACATTAATTCATGCAACGTACAAGGTGCTATGCCATTGTATATCGATTTATCTGAGACAACTCTGCAGAACGTAATTCAACACCACGTATCCCTATCAAGGGCCCAATGCCCTTCTGGGCTTCAAATCAGACTTAGATTTCTTTTTTCATACATATATTTCACCTATATATTCTTCTACACATAGCAAGTTCTCAATACGATCATTCATCCAGCAAAATGATTTCTAACCCAAATCGATCATGTTTTTAACCATAACCGGACACTGTTCCCTCAATCTAACTTTACAGAAGAGCAGGGAAGGAGTTGATATTATAATACAGAAATGTAGAAAAACTTCCACCTGCTGAGAACCTCAAAGGTCCATGCAGAAATGATCCCTGGAGAAGATGTAGGAAGCAATAAAGGACCTGAGAGACCAAAAGTCATCTTCCATGGCAAACAACCCGGTCAGGATAAAAGGTTGTGTCTGAATCAGATTTTTTTTAATGTAGAGATCATGGACCAAACCAGGCCTGTGTGGAGATCTATTCCTGGGTGCCTTTGGTTGATATACCATTCTAACTTGTGAAAATGTCACAGGAAGTAGGGGCAGCCTCAATCTCTTGGGACCCTTGGAAGCAACAGTTAGGACAAAGTGGCTGCCAAGACAGTGCCCTCATTCAGTTCAGGAAGGAAGTGACCTCACCTCACTTTCTTGGTGATGGAACTCTCTGAACGTGGGATCCAGGAAGCCAGGCACACAGAGCCAATCCAAGTCCCAGTCCCAGTGGTCTCACTTGTTTGGATTTACCAAGGACAGGGTCAGTATTTTTTGGTACCTACAGATGTGAGGAAGGCCAAATGCCAGGAAAGCTCGGATGCAGGGTTTTTCATGAGAAAGCAGGTAGTTGCTCACCGTTGGCTCCTAAGAAGTTCACAGAGTTGGCCAAGGAGACAAGATCTGAGACAGGAAAGGCCATTTTGGGGGAACATATTATGGCCCACAAGTCAGAGGACACTCTGGATATTCACAGACCTACTTAGGGGAAGGAGGTGCCTTTGTGGGTGTGGTTGTGGGTTTGTGGTTTTGTCTCATTTTCTGAGAATAGGTAGGACAGTCGGTTTGTTTCATTTGAAGTGGACTGTTTCTAGTAAGTCTTTTCACAGGGCGAGTGTTTCTATGTCTGTGTATTCCACTGTTTCCGTGGTTGTAGACATTAGAAAAGAGAATTCATCAATGGATATGTCGTGTCTAGTAGAAAGCTTCTCAGCATTCATATTGCCCCGTTTTTGAATGGACTGTAGCTTGCCTTATCGATGAGCAACACCTGCTACCTTCCTAAGTTTCTATTTTCGTCCTGAATACCAGCCAATCTCAAGAATAGGCCCATGGTTTTGTGTCCAAGATATGTACCACCTCCAAGCTCTGTGACATGGCCATGTACTGGATAGCTGTAGGTGATGGCGAGCATCTCAGAAAACTCAGATATCAGTGTGACCAGGAAAGTCTCAGAGGAGAAATCCTGCTTTGGGCCTTTTGCTTACCTATTGTTCTGTTGCCCTGAATGTCAGGAAGGTCTTTGCCTCAGGCCACCCCTTTGTGAAGCCTGAAGAAAACAGTTTTCAAATGGAAATGAATGGGCATACCTGTGGCACTTTCCTTAATTGCTTTGGAAAGGGATGTGTCTGAATCAGGCCCTTGACCCTGTGTGTGGCTGTGGCTTAGAGTCTCAGCACCTGATGGATCTAAAGAAAGTTACCATGTGTGCATCCAAAAGAAAATTCGCCAAAAGAACAATTATTGGGATGAAGTCTCTCGACTTCCTCTGTAAGGTTCCTGACCTCCATCAAGTGAGAATGGGATCCTTTGGGTCAAAAGAGTTCTACAAAACCTGCAGAGGCTAGCCCATTGTGCTTGGGTTTTCTCATGACTAAAATTCACATAAAGAATCTAAACCCCACAGACAGTAGTCCTCAAATTGGAGCAGTATTAATGGCAGGCCTATTTGATCACTTTTGGTTCACAGGATGGGTGTCCAGGCCACCTTGACTTTAGGCAAATGAGGGGCAAAGGAGCTTATTTGGGACACTGTCTTGGTCTGCGCCCCTCATGGAAACCTCCAGCCAGATTATGATGAGTGTCTATATGAAAGAAGATGAGGGCCATATGGGAGGGTTCTTGTTTTAATTGTGGTAATTTGTGTGGTAGTTGGAAGAGATGACTGGGTCCACCAGGGCTTGAACTCTGGTGTGATTCCCCTTAGAGACTGAGTTCTGGAACTCACCTCAGAGAAGTATTGCCATGAATAGTGTTGGGATTTTAGGAGACCACGCATGAGAATCGGTTTTGGAAACTGAGATCTAGGCCCAGGATGGCTTTCCACAGAGCTCAGGGATTCTGAGCCAGGATATCACATGATTTAATTCTTAAAGACTTGGTAGCCATAGTTGAGAGTACAAACACACATGGACCTCACATTGTATACCTCAATGGGCCTGGATTCATGTGTCCTTTTGGCCACTCTTCGGGAAGGCTTGCCTGTGAGTGTTCTCCAGAGCTTTCATTGAAATGAGCTTCCTCACCATTTAATGGTTCCTGAATTAAATGAAACACACAGTGCCTCCAACTTCATCCTTGAAAAATGACTAGATTAATACCATGAAATTTTTGAAATCCCCATGACCAGGTGGCACTGGATAACCTTTAGATATCCTGCTGCTGATCATGAGTATAACAAACAGTGCCTTGATTGACTGAGTTTCGTGAAAATGGTGTAGAACAGAAATGCCAGTAAGTTGGAGCCTGCTGGGTAGTGGGTGTAGAGCAGTGGACTGTAGGTGTGTAAATAAATATTTTTGGTAGGACCACCTGGATCTTCCATTGGCTTCCAAAACTTGCGACTGACATGGTGCAGGCAGCAGACCTTTATATGTAAAGGCATCTTGTTATATGTAGAGGTTTCAGGGCAATGTTCAGAATCAGGTTGCTATAGTCAAGGGGAAAGCTATGTGGGATAGAAGCCTGGTTCGTACATTCTCTTACCGACCCTGACCAACCACACATGACAGAACTCCCTCCAGCATTGTGTCCCAGTTTAACATATTGTATTTCGTGAAGCAAATACCAAATTCCCAGTGCAGCAGTAAGAAACACCCTGAAAAGTGGAGGATGACCAAATGGCTTCACAGACCACACGGGAAGACACTTAGCTCCCAGTGGCAACAGTTTACCTACAAAGGGAGAATTCACACCTGCTGCCTCATGTTCATTACAAAATAAACAACCATGTCCTCCAGGTTACATAGATGCAGACCCAGATTTTTGGTGTCACTATAAACGAAGCTAAATCTCCTGACAATTACATATATTTCTTTTTCTTTTTTTAATTAATTTTCTTTGTAGGTTGTTCAAAACATTACATACTTCTTGATATATCATATTTCACACTTTGATTCAAGTGGGATATGAGCTCCCATTTTTATTCCATATACAGATTGCAGAATCACATCAGTTGCAGAACCACTGATTTACATATTGCCATACATATATTTCTTGTGCCTAACCTCAGAGGAAGTTTCTCAATAAGTCTTTAGGTCAGCACAGCTCCATGTTTCTGGAGTGTTTACCCTCTCCCATACTTTTGTAAACTCTTTTACCACCTCCAGTGTTGTGAACTCCTGAGCATTTTTTATTCCACATATGTATTCACAGGTTTTCTAACTCCTCTCCTCTAATTGTGTCTTACTTTTAGCGATGGTTATGTCAAGGCATTGTTCTGGATAAGAGAGGGATGATTTTTGTGTATCACATGTTTGCATACACATTAGATTCATTTTCCTATTTTCCATTTGAAATACTGAATCCCTGACACTAACCCATACCCTACTAGACTCTGACTACTAATCCTAATATCATGGAGAAAAAAAAACCTAACTGAATAGAAGTACAGTCCTTTCATAGGAAGCATGGTGTATATTTGTATTTGTCTTCCTCTTTATCAAGAGTATGTGTTTTAAATTTAGTAAACTTTTCATTTTAATATTTCTCCATGATTTTTTAAAGTTATCACATATGTAAATTCCTGTCTCCCTTTCTCTGTATCCTATTCAGCACATGTAATTTTTTTATGCATATACAATATCCTACCTGGTATCACACGTACATTCTTGAAAGATCACTGGCTTTGGAATATAAAAATTGTGAGAAGAGATGACTTTCCCTAAATAATGATGGAACTGAAAATTCCACCTATGGGTGAGCTTCCTAGTGAAAAACACTATACATAAATCCATGTTCAGTAAAATGAATATTTTTGGATTTGTGAATGAATTATATTTCATGATGAATATCGATTGGCATATATATTGCTAAATATTAATGTGTGTGTGTGTGCGTGTGTGTGTGTGTGTGTGCGTGTGTGTGTGTGTGTGTGTGTATATTCTCCAGATTTTAAAATTATGAAAAATATGTGTCTTATTATACACTCCCTAAATTCATTCATATTCATTTATGTTCATTTAAATTCAAATTTTCACAAGATTATTCTCAGTAATATTCATACACCTGAAATATATTTTGGTTTCCTACTACTGAAAACTAAGTTCAGTGGATGGTGCTTAAAAATCCTAATATTTCTACAGTAACTGACCCAGTTTAACATTAATGCAAGTAGATTGCTATGGGACATGATGTGTAATTTGAAGTTCATTTTTACTCAACACTGGTACATTACTATTTCTTCAGTTTATGGACATCATAGGATGTATTTTTTCATCCACAACTTCACAAATGTTTTTTGGCATTTGGTTCACTTTCAATTACTTACTACTTCAGAACACATGTATTCCTCCATGTTTCTTTACTGGTCTTTTCACTAGACTTCTTTCTAAACACATTATTTTCGATTCCATAATCATTTTTGAAGCAAAACTCACTCTTCACGATAAACCGAAACCCTAATAATACCATTGCATATATAACTCGTTGGAATGATGGTATATATATCAATATAAGATTTCCAATATATTTTCAGATGCAAACTCAAACCATTATTTAATGTTGGATCCAGTTACATACTTTATTCACAATATGGTCTATTCATGCATCATCTCAATAATCATCAACACAAGGTACACCTATTTTTATCCCCAGTACTAATTTATAAGTTTCCAGAATATTACTCCCCTTTATAGTGCAAGAAATACTCATGTCACCTGATCTACATATACATTTTACCACAGTAGTATTCTGTACACAAAATGCAAAGGTCACACATATGATTGTACCAAAGCCTAAATGGGAAGTGACCATGGATTACTAAAAGCATCTATGTCCAGGGTGCCTACTGCTCTCAAATGTCAATCCTATTGGTTACTACATATTTGTTTCTTCCTAAGATTATATATTTAACCTCAAGCCTTTTGAAAATATCTAATCCTATCACTCACTTTATACGTTTCCTGATTTCCTAATGCCCCTATTGATATCTGCTTTCCTACATATTTTTCCCAGTTCATCATTGTGACTGTCTCTTCACATGTGCTGACATTTACATTCACCCTGTAACTGAAAACCAATTGCTAAAGAACTTTTGGTCCAACTCCGAGACTCACTCCTCTTCCTAAACCTACTTACTATCTTCCTAATCCTACAGACTATCCCTTTTGACTGGATGTTCTCTTCTACTTTCAATCATCCGAGGTATAGGGTCCTATGCCATTGTATATCGATTTATCTGAGACCTCGGTGCAGAACATGATTCAATCTAAGTATACCAATCAAGGGCCCAATGCCTTTCTGGGCTTCAAATCTTTCCTAGATCTCTGTTCTCATACATATATTTCACATTTATATTGTTATAAATATCAAAGTTTCCCAATACCATAATTCATCCAGCAGAATGACTCCTAACCCAAATCGAACATGCTATTAACACTAACCATACACTGTTCCCTCAATCTCACTTTACAGAAGAGCAGGGACAGAGTTGGTCTTAAAATCCAGGAAGGTAGGGTATCATCCCCCAGCTGAGAACCTCAAAAGTCCCTGCAGAAATAATCCCTGGAGAAGGTGTAGGCAGGTATGAAGGATTTGAGAGAGCAAAAGTCATCTTCCATGGCAAACAACCTGGTCAGGTTGAAGGGATGTGTCTGAATTAGCCTCTCTCTTCCTAATGTAGAGAAGATGGACCAAACCATGGCTGTGTGGAGAGCTGTTCCCCGGTGCCTATGGTTGATATACCATTCTAACTTATGAATGAGTCACAGCAAGTAGAGGCAGACTCCATCTTTTGAGAACCTCGAAAGCAACTGTTAAAACAAAGTGGTTTCCAAGGCAGTGACTTCATTCAGTTCTTGAAGGAAGTGACCTCACCTTACATTATTGGTGATGAAAGTCTGTGATCTTGGGATCCAGGAAACCAGGCACACAGAGTCAAACCCACTCCATGTCCCAGTGGGCTCACTTGTTTGGATTTAACAAGACAGAGTCACTCTTTCTTGGTACCTACTGATGTGAGGACAGTCAAATGCCTGGAAACTATGAAGACTGGCCTTTCCAGAGAAAGCAGGTAGTTTCTCACCACGGGCTCCTGACAACTTCACAGAGTTGGCTAAGGAGACCAGATTGAAGACAGGACACGCCATTTTTGGGGAACATAGTATGGCCCACAAGTCAGAGGACACTCCGGATAGACACAGACCTACTTTGGGGAAAGAGGTACCATTTTGGGTGTGAGTGTGAGTTTGTGGTTTTGTCTCATGTTCTGAGAATAGTTAGGAAAGCTGGTTTGTTTGTTTTGGAGTGAACTGTTTCTAGTAAGTCCTTTGACAACGTGAGTGTTTCTGTGTCTATATATCATACTGTGTCCGTGATTGTAGACAGTAGAAAAGAGAATGCATCAATGGATGTGCCCTGTCTACGAGAAAGCTTCAAAGCATTCATCCTGTGCAATTTATGAATGGACTGCAGCTTGCCATATGGATGGGCAATTCCTGCCATCTTTCTAAATTCCTGTTTTCTTCCTGAATTCTGGACACTCTCCAGAATACGCTCATGATTTTGTGTCCAAGATATGTACCACCTCCATCTCTGTGACATGGCCATGTACTGGATAGCTGATGGGAATGGTGAGTATCTCAGAAAACTCAGATATCAGTATGCCCAAGAAAGTCTCAGTGGAGAAACCCTGCTTTGGGCCTTTTGCTTACCTAATCTGTTGCCCTGAATGTCAGGAAGGTCTTTGCCTTAGGCCACACTTTGTGAAGCCTGAAGAAAATAGTTTTCAAATGGAATTGAATGGTCATTACCTGTGCCTCTTCGGTTAATTGCTTTGGAAATGGATGTGTCTGAATCAGCCTCTTGGCCCTATGTGAGGCTGTGGCTTAGATTCACAGTACATGATGGGTCTAAAGAAAAATCCCATGTGTGCATCCAAAACCAAAATGGACAAAAGAACTGTCATGGTGGATAGAGTCTCTCGCCTTCGTCTGTAAGGTTCCTGACCTCCATTAAGTGAGAATAGGGATCATTTGGGTCAAGTGAATTCTTTAAAGCCCTGCAGAGGCTATCCCATAGGTTCGTGGGTTTTCTCATGACTCCAATTCACATCTATGTTTACTGAAGAGCAGGGACAGTGTTGGTCTTACAATACAGGAATGCATTGGATCTTCCATCTGTTGAGAACCTCAAAGCTCCATGCAGAAATGATCTCTGGAGAAGATGTAGGCAGCTATGTAAGACCTGAGAGAGCAAAAATCATCTTCCATGGCAAACAACCTGGTCAGGATTAAGGGTTGCGTCAGAATGAGCCTATCTCTTCTTAATGTAGAGAAGATGTACCAAACCCGGCCTGTGTGGAGAGCTGTTCCCTTTTGCCTACGGGTGATATACCATTTTAACTTGTGAAAGTGTCACAGGAAGTAGGGGCAGCCCTCATCTCATGGGACCGTTGGGAGCAATTGTTATGACAAAGTGGTTGCCAAGGCAGTGATCTCATTCAGTTCCTGAAGGAAGTGATCTCATCTCACTTCCTTGGTGATGGAACTCTCTGAACTTGGTATACAGAAAGCCAGGCACCCAGAGCCAGTCCCAGTCCTAGTCCCAGTGGTCTCACTTTTTTGGATTTACAAAGGACAGAGTCAGTATTTCTTGATACCTACTGATGTGAGGATGGCCAAATGCCAGGAAAGCTCGGAAGAGGGGCTCTTCCTGAGAAAGCAGATAGTGGCTCACTCCTGGCTTCTAACAACTTCACATTGTTGTCCAAGAAGATCAGATCTGAGACAGGTCAGGCCATTTCGGAGCATCATAGTATGGCCCATCAGTCAGAGCACACTCCGGAGAGTCACAGACCTATTTGGGGGAAGGAGGTGCCATTGCGGGTGTGGGTTTGTGGTTTTGTCTCATGTTCTGAGAATAGGTAGAAAAGGCAGTTTGTTTGGTTTGGAGTGAACTGTTTCTAGTAAGTCGTTTGACAATGCAAGTGTTTCTATGTCTGTGTATCCCACTGTGTCCGTGCTTGTAGACATTAGAAAAGAGAATGCATCAATGGATGTGTCCTGTCTCATAGAAAGCTTCCCAGCATTCATCCAGCACAATTTATGAATTGACTGTGGCTTGCCTTATTGATGGGCGATACCTGCTACCTTCCTAAGTTGCTGTTTTCTTCCTGAATTATGGCCAATCTCCAGAATAGGCTCATGGTTTTGTGTCCAAGATATGTACTACCTCCAAGCTCTGTGACATGGCCATGTACTGGATAGATGAATGGAATGTCGAGCATCTCAGAAAACTCAGATATCAGTGTGACCAGTAAAGTCTCAGTGGAGAATCCCTGCTTTGGGCCATTTGCTTACCTATTGTTCTGTTGCCCTGAGAGTCAGGAAGGTCTTTGTCTCAGGCCAACCCTTTGTGAATCCTGAAGGAAAGATTTTTCAAATGGAAATGAATATGCTTTACCTTTGGCTCTTTCCTTAATTGATTTGGAAAGAGATGTGTGTGAATCAGCCTCTTGGCCCAGTGTGATTCTTTGACTTAGATTCTCAGCACCTGATGGATCTAAAGAAAGATCCCATGGGTGCATAAAATCCAAAATGGCAAAAAGAGCAGTCATTGATGATGAAGTATTTTGCCTTCCTCTGTAAGGTTCCTGAATTCCATCAATTGAGAATAGGGATCTTTTGGGTCAAATGAGTTCTTCAAATCTATTCAGAGGCTATCCAATAGGTGCTTGAGTTTTCTCATCTTTCCAATTCACATAAAGAATCTGTACCCGACACTCAGTAGGACTCAAATTGGAGAAGCAGAGCAGTATTAAGGGCAGGCCTATTTGATCACTCCTGGTACACAGGAAGGGTGTACAGGCCACTGGGAATTTAGGCAAATGAGGGGCAACAGAGCTTATTTTGGACACTGTCTTGGGCTACGCTAATGCTATCAAATGTCAATCCTATTGTTGACTTCATATTTGTTTTATCCTAAGCTCACATATTCATCCTCAACCCTGTTGAAAATATCTAATCCCATCACTCACTTTATTCTTTTCCTGATTTCCTAATGTCTCTATTGATATCTGCTTTCCTACATATTTTGCCCTGTGCATCATTGTGACTGACTCTTCACTTGTGTTGACATTTACATTGACTCTCTAACCAAAACCCTATTGCTAAAGAACTTTTGTTCCAAATCCTATACTCACTTTTCTTCCTAAACTTACCGACTATCTTTCTAATCCAACTGACTATAACTTTTTGAATGGATGTTCTCTTCTACATTCAATGATCCAAGTACAGTTCAGGTTTCTATTCAACCGGGTGAGGGAGTAGATTCTGCAGTTTGGCAATTGGGGACAGCACATTCTGGCAACAAGATTAGCAAAGAGTTCTCAAGATTTCAACAGTGTTTTGTTAAGCGTACAGAAAAACAGGAAGTGACAAGTACATATTTTATTAACCTTTCATTCCCCACTTCTTTTTCTGGCTACTTTTAATCATAAAAGTGATCATTGTGGGGTGTCACATTCTATGTCTGCTAGTGGGGTATTACCATAATTTTAATTTGTCCAATTTGAGCTTGGAGAAAAGAAATTACATGATTGAGGAAACAGGGTTTTATAGTTAATAATACTATGAGGATTATTATTGGACCAGCCAGGGTTGATAAAAACGTAATTAACCAGGGGGACTGTGTAAAAAAAGACTCAAACTACCGTTTTTGTGCCTCTCTCTCTCGTTGTTGCTCTTCAAGGCATCTTTTTAATTTACTCATAGATTTTTTTACAACTCCAGTATTGTCGACATAAAAACAACATTCTTCCCTCAATGAAGCACAAAGGCCCCCTTCTGTCATGAAAAGGAGGTCCAACCCTCGCCTTTTCTGTAAAACAACTTCAGAGAGAGAGGTTAAAGATTCCTGCAAAGCTGTGATGGAGGTTTCTAAAATCTTTAAGTTTTGATCTATTGCTTCTTCTAATTGGGTCACTTGTTGTGTCCCATGGACCAGAGCAGTGGTTCTTGTGCCCAACCCTGCAGCAACTCCTATTCGTAATAGAATGGCTAAGGTGAGGGACATATGTTCCCAGTGGAACCGGGTTGTATGTCCCCCTCTTTGATCTTCAGATGAACCTGCGTCATGATAGAGCACTCTGGGAAACATCTGCACCATTTCACAATTAATCACATCTGTTGACCATTTCATGAAAACATAAACAATGTTTAAGTATATAGAATTATACTGTTGTAGGGACGGACAAGGCAAGGCACCTAAGATAGCACCAAAGACACGGAAACAGTCTTTTTTGGTTTCAACCAGATTCAGAGGGCATTGCTTCTGTTGTAATCAATTAATCCCCTGAAACCCAAGTTACGTAGTTTCAGAATTTTGTACCCAACACGTAAGGGAAGGGGCTCAGAAGTTCACAGTCTGCAGAAGTTCACAAAAAGCAGTTTTTGTTTCTCTTTTTTCCTCAGTTTGGGCAAGTTAACTTTTCAAGGACACCTGGGTGTGGGTGTCTTCCCTTTCTTTTTTTCCCCCTTCCAGCTGTTTCCATACAGCCCAGTTTGTAACTTCTTTATCTTAGAAATGTAGCCATCTCTGTGAAGCCCCAGCTCAAGGCCAGAGGACTTTTTTTCAAATATTTTGTGAAAAACTAGTAAGGGTGTGTCTAGATCAGGAGTGCTTAATTTTTTAGCCAGTTGCCAAGGAGACCAGGGCAACACAAAAATAGGAAGTTTATCTACAGTGAACTCTTTTATAGGGACTCTTTTGCTGAAAGTCCTAAATCAGCCATGGTGAAGACTTCTGGAGAAGGTCAGTTAAGACTTTTCTGTGGGCCTGGTACAGAGGGGGACAATTTGGAAGGCAGAAATAAGAGCAGCTCTGTGGATCTGAGAATGAGGAAGGAGAGATGTAAAAGAATATTGGGAGAGGGCTTTGGGATCTTAATAGCAACAAAAACTTGAGCAGTAGAACAGATAGAACAGAGGGGGAGACGGGAGTGAGATTCCAAAAAGCCTGTGAGGGACTTTAAATTCTTAGTAACCTGTTTTTAGTGATGACAAAGCAACATTAAAGGCCATTTTCATTACATCTTGTATTAGGGTCTGAGGATTCTTCTCAGCGGGTTTGAGCTTTGCATTAGGTGGTAAGAGGACTGGGTGGGACCCGGTGCGGGCACTGACAGGAGAGCAGAGGAGTGAGTGAATGGAGTGGTACCTCAGTACCTGCAACCTCAGCAAGGGAGCAATGGTCTGAGAACCAGTCGAGATTTGGGTTTTTGATCTAGATATTGGAGGGGAGAAATCAAGTTGCTGAGGTGGGAGTGACAGCAGAGAGTCTAGAGCACAAGGCTGAGGGTGAGCATCTATTGGAGAAGCATAGTTCAGGATGTGAGCAAAGGAGAGAGAAGGCCTCCACATAGCGGAATCTCCTTTCACCCTTTTGAGAACTTGCAGAAGTTAAAAAGGTCACACAGAATTTGAGGATCTAGAGACCCCTCTGGGGGCCATCGGTTTTGGTTATCTAATTCGTAATATGGCCAATGCTGTGTACAGAATTTGATGAGGAGTTTGGGTTCCATCTGACAGTCCCTGTATGCTCACATCCCCATGACTTACAATAGAAGTCTGCTCTCCCCCCCCCACAGCCGTGACTGTTTGTGGCTTTGATAGTCTGCCGGGCAAACATAGTAATCTAGGCTAGCCAACCTGCATCTGGCTCACGTGTCCCTACATCTATAATGTTTGTTTCCATTATCTATGGTACGGAAGGGATTTAATGGAATTTTAATGGGATCCTGTTAATCAGGGATATCCCAATAGGAAAGACATATAGCCAGCTGACAAATGACTGGGTGGAGAGATGGCCACCAGGTTCGTAAGGGGGCTGTATTCGAGATAGGCCATACTTCGTGTCCAGTAGGATTTGTGATCAGCCATCGCAGCTTAAGGGGCTGATGAGGGTTAAGACTACTGGTCGTCAAGGGGAGAATAAATATCTTCCAGGATCTTCTTTACAACTATTTGCGATGTTTCTTTTTTCTTCTTTTTTATTTCTTTTTTTTGTGTGTGTGAGGAAGGCTTCAATACATCCTGAAAATGTATGTTCAAAGACTGGGAGTTATTTAAGTCCATACCTTACTGGCTTAATTTCAGTAAAGTCCACTTCCCAGAATTGTCCTCGTCTGGTTCCTCATAGGTGCTTTCCTGCAGGAAGCTTGGAAGTGTAAGCTTTAACCAATTAATGGACCTGACAGGCTTTTGTTACCCATTCAGTTATTTCCTTTAGCTGTGAGTAGGTTAGTGGAAAACTGTGTTCTTGATCCTTCACGAATGAATGCAGTTTCTTTGAACAAAGGTGAGTGAGTTGATGAACATTTGCTACTGACATAGTTAGAGCCATGATTATAGGAGTAGTTACTGAAGGATTAAAAAATTCCACTTGGGGGCCTTCAGGGTTAAAAGTTATTTTGGCCCAGAGCTTGGTGAGCAGAACTCTGCCCATCAATGGGGCCAGGCATTCTGGGATTACTAGGAAGGAGTGATGGATTTTTCCTTTTCCCTGGTCCATGGTCCTCTTAGTTGTCAAAGCCCGATATTTACTTCTGTTAGACTCTTGAATTAGAGACCTTTTATTCGGTAGAGGGCCCAATGGGCCTTATGGGCTGAGTATATTGCCCCTGTATCTACTTTATTGTGTTCCCCTCCATTTCAAAAGTTACCTTGAGGTCAGGGAGAGGATCTGAGCCCGGACTTTCTTAGTATTCCTCCAGAGTCAGAATATCTGGCTGGCATGGCTGTCTCTTTCTAGGGCACTCTTTGGCCCAGTGTCCTTTTTCTTTAGAGTAGGCACATTGATCTGAGGCCAGGGGTGGCCTCTAGTGTGTGCCCAGGTATCCCTTCCTGTCTCTCTGTTTCTTAGTTTCTGGCCTATTTGTTGTTGTGACCAGGACCTTAGTCAATGCCTTAGTCTGTCTTTTGTTTCTTTTATCCTCACTCAGCTCCCTTCTCTTCCTCAGTTTCTCTCTTAAAGTATACCTTCTCGGGTTCTCTGACTAAATCCCTCAAAGTCATATCTTGTAATCCATCTAAGCATTGTAACTTTCTTTTAATATCCAGGGCAGCTTTCCCAATAAAGGCCATTGTGACAGATGCCTTTTGATCCTCTGCCTGAGGATCGAAAGGAGTATGTCTCTTATATGCCTACATAATTATCTCTAGGAACATACAGGGAGATTCATCAGGCCCTTAAATAATCTCTCTTACCTTGGCCAAATTAGTTGGTCACCTAGCGGCCACTAAGATACTGACTATTAGAGCCCGGCGATAAGTGGACAGATGCTCCCTACCTTCAAAGGTGTTGGGGTCCCAGTTGGGTCGTTTCAAGAGAAAGCCGGCTTTGAATATGTTGGGAAGTTGTGTCGGTCACGCATTTGGTCCGAGGATACTTTTTTCTAGCCTCCAGGAGGATTCTCTTTTGTTCCTCTGTCATGAAGAGAGTGCCTAGGAGTTGTTGGCAGTCATCCCAAGTAGGTTGGTGTGAAAACATCAATGACTTCACCAGACCTGAGAGCCAGGTTGGGTCCTCGGTAAAAGGGGGATTGTTATTTTTCCATTTATATAGGTCTGAAGAGGAGAAGGCCAATACTGGTAGGCTTCCATTTTTTTCCCCATGGCCATCGTCAATCATTGGCCCTTAGGGATGGAGGGAAGCAACACGGGAGTTCCAGGGTTTTCAATCATTTGCCACCAGCGAGTTCCTTTAGCAAGTCCAGCTTCCTCCAGGGGAGGAGGGGCTGTGTGTGACGCAGGGGAGTTATCTGGAGGGCCCTGGGCTGGCGTAGCGTCCTCCAATTGCGGAGAGGCTGAGTCAGCAGCTGGAGAATCACTTAGAGGGTGTTGGGGGTTGTGGGACAAGGGTAGAAGATAAGGAAGGGGAGGAGAGTCCAGTAGAGTCAAATCTTGTGACTCAGGGAGAACAGAGGGTGGAGGAGGAGGAGGAGCAGAGGGGTTGAGAGATCGTGGGGGAAGGAGTAGGAACGGGGACACAGCAAGGAAAGGCTTCACCCACGGAAGAGAAGATTTGCAGAGGTCCTGCCAAGTTAAGGTATATTCCTGTTTATCAGTATGGCTATGTGGCCCTGGCTGTAAGACAATATCTCTGTCTTTTTAAATTAGTGGTAAGTAGAAAGATCCTTCTAGGGGCCATCCGAATCCAAAGGTGGGCCATTCTGAGGCACACAGAGTCTGCCAGGTCCAGCGTTTTACTGAAAAAGAAACATTCTGAGCCCTTAAGCGGACTTTGGTCCATAGATCAAGGGTCAGGGACAGAGGCATTGAAGTGATCTGTCCCATAATGAAAGATACACAAACAGTAAAAGCAACGACACAGGACACAGACAAGAGAAAACAATAAAGACAGGCAATGGACGTCCAACACTGAAACCAAGACTGAGCAGGCGGCAAAACCCGATGGGCTGGCAATACCGAATCTGAAACAAAGTATCACTGAGTCAAGGGGACTATTATTCCTCGATTCCCGAGTCCTCTGTGGCCTCCCCCAGGGACTTGGCTTGTGGCTCTGTGACACGTCTGCCAGCCACCATCAAAGAGAGCTCACACACTTCATCGACAGCCATTTTGCCAAGCCCTAACCTAAAACCTGAAACCAGAAAGAGGCGCCTTACTTACCCTGAGAGTAGCCCATTGGGGTCTCTCGTTCACCGCTGCTGGATTTCGGTGGAACCTCCATATATAAAGATCGTAAGAGCATTGGGGGAAGAGACCACTAAGAGACTCTCTCATGCAAAAACAAAGGGTTTATTGGGGGTCCAGCATGCTGGGGCTCAGAGCTCATTTGAATAGAGCAGAGAACCCTGAGAACAGCTTAAGCAGAGCTTATATACTTTTCTTGAAGAGGGCAGGGAGGAAAGTTTATTGATGGGCCTGGGCGGGTGAGCAGTTTCCGTGCAACTGGGTGAGGGAGTACATTCTGAAGTTTGGCTGTTGGGGACAGCACATTCTGGGAAAAAGTTTAGAAAACACTTCTCAAGATTTCAACAGTGTTTTATTAAGCATACAGAAAAACAGGAAGTGACAAGAATCTATTTTATTAACATTTCACTACCGACTATACTTTGCCAGATTTCCTAAAGTCTCTATTGATATCTGCATTCCTACATATTTTCCCCAGTTCATCATTGTGATTAATTCTTCACATGTGCTGACATTTACATTCACTCAATACCCGAAACCCTATAGCTAAAGAACTTTTGGTCCAAATCCTATACTCACTCTCCTTTATAAACATACCGACTATCTTCCTAATACTCCTGACTATCCATTTTGACTGGAAGTTCTCTTTGAAAATCAATCATCCAAGTTACAAGGTCCTATGCTTAATACCGCAATCAAGGGTCCAATGCCCTTCTGGGCTTCAAATCTTACCTAGATTTCTGTTTTCAGATTCCTATATTTTACCTATATATTCTTGAAAATATCGCAGATTCCCAATACCATTATTCATCCAGCAGAATGATTTCTATTCCAAATCAAACCTGTTATTAACCCTAACCATACACTGTTCCTTCAATCTAACTTTAGAGAAGAGCAAGGACAGAGTTGGTCTTAAAATACAGGAATGTAGGGGATCTTCCAACTGCTGAGAAACTCAAAGGTCTATGCGCAAATGATCCCTAGAGAAGTTGTAGGCACCTATGAAGGAACTGAGAGAGCAAAAGTCATCTTTCATTGCAAACAACCTGGTCAGCATGAAGGGATGTGTCTGAATCAGCCTCTCTCTTCTTTATGTAGAGAAGAAAGACAAAACGAGGCCTCTGTGGAGAGCTGTTCCTGGTTACCAATATTTGATATACCATTCTAACTTGTGAAAGTGTCAAAAAAATTAGGGACAGCCTCCATTTCATGGGACCTTTGGAAGCAAATGTTAGGACAATGTGCTTGCCAAGGCATTGACCTCATTCAGTTCCTGAAGGAAGTGACCTCTCCTCACATTCTTGGTGATGGAACTCTCTGAACTTGGGATCCAGGCATCCAGGCACACAAATCTAGTCCCAGGCCCAGTCCCAGTGGTCTCCCTTCTTTTGATTTACCAAGGACAGAGTCAGTCTTTCTTGGTATCTACTGATGTGAGGATGGCCAAATGCCAGGAAAGCTCTGAAGAGTGGCCTTTCCTGAGTAAGCAGGAAGTGGCTCACTGCTGTCTCCTGACAACTTCACAGAGTTGGCCAAGGAAACCAGATCTGAGACAGAACAGGCCATTTGATGGGAACATAGTACGGCCCACCAGTCAGAGGTCACACCCGATAGTCAGAGACCTACTTTGGGAAAGGAGGTGACTTTGTGGGTGTGAGTGTGTGTTTGTGATTTTGTCTCATGTTTTGAGAATAGGTAGGAAAGGCAGTTTGTTTGGTTTGGAGTGGACGATTTCTAACAAGTGATTTGACAAGGCGAGTGTTTTTAAGTCTGTGTATCCCACTGTGTCCATGGTTGTAGACATTAGAAAAGAGAATGCATCAAAGGATGTGTCCAGGCTAGTAGAAAGCTTACCAGAATTCTTTCTGCCCAATGTATGAAAGGAATGCGGCTTGCCTTATGGATGGGTAACACCTGCTATCTTCCTAAGTTCCTGTTTTCTTCCTGAATTCTGGCCACTCTCCAGAATAGGCTCATGATTTTGTGACCAAGATAAGTACCGCCTCTAAGCTCTGTGACATGGCCATGTACTGGATAGCTGAAGGGAATGGTGAGCATCTCAGAAAATTCAGATATCAGTGTGACCAGGAAAGTCTCAGTGGAGAAACACTGCTTTGGGCCATTTGCTAACCTATTGTTCTGTTCCCCTGAATGTCAGGAAGGTCTTTGCCTCAGGCCACCCCTTTGTGAAGCCTAAAGAAAACAGTTTTCAAATGGAAATGAATGGACATCACCTGTGGCTCTTTGCTTAATTGCTTTGGAAAGGGATGTGTCTGAATCAGCCTCTTGGCCCTGTGTGAGGTTGTGGCTTAGATTCTCAGCACCTGGTGTATGTAAAGAGAGATCCCATGTGTGCATCCAAAACCAAAACAGCCAAAAAGCAGTCCTTGTGGATGAAGTCTGTCGCCTTCCTCTTTAAAGTTCTTGAACTCCATCAAGTGAGAATAGGGATCCTTTGGGTCAAATGGGTTCTTCAAAGACCTGCAGAGGTGCTTGTGATTTCTCATGACTGCAAATCACATAAAAATATATACCTGACACTCAGTTTTCCACAAATTGGAGAAGCATAGTAGTATTAACGTCTAGCATATTTGATCACTCCTGTTTCACATGAAGGGTGTCCAGACCACCCTGAATTTACGCCAATGAGGGGCAAGGGAGTTATTTTGGACACTCTCTTGGACTCCGCCACTCATGGAAACCTTCCGCCAGAGGTTGTGATTAGTGTCTATATGGAAGAAGATGAGGGCCATATGGGAGGGTTTTGGTTTTAAATTTGGTCATTTGTGTCCAGTATGAAGACATGACCTGGACCACCTGGGCTTGAACTCTGGTGTGATTCCCCTTAGAGACTGAATTCAGAGAAGTATTGCCATGAATTTTGTTGGGATTTTAGAAGTCCACCCATGAGAATCACCCTTGGAAACTGAGATCTAGGCCCAGGTTGGCTTTCCACAGAGCCCTGGGTATCTCAGCCAGGATATCACATGATTTAATTCTGAAAGACTTGGCAGCCATAGTTGAGAGTCACAACACCCATGGACGTCACATTGTAGACCTCAATGGGCCTGGCTTCATGTGACATTTTGGCCACTCATTGGGAAGCCTTGCCTGTGAGAGTTCTACAGAGCATTCATTGAAATGAGCTTCCTCACCATTTAATGGTTCCTGAATGAATTGAAAACCACAGTTCCTGCAACGTCATCCTTGAAAAATGCCTAGATAAATACCATGAAATTTTTGAAATTCCCATGACCAGGTGGCACTGGAGAAACTTTGGATGTCCTGTTGCTGATCGTAAATATGCAAGACAGTGCCTTGATTGAGTGGGTTTCATGAAAATGGTGTAGAACAGAGATGCCAGTATGTTGGAACCTGCTGAGTAGTGGGCCTAGAGCAGTGGTAGGCAGATGTGTGATAAAAAATTTGTGGTGGGGCCATGTGGATCTGCCATTGGCTTCCAAATGGCTTGTGACTGACATGGTGCAGCCAGCAGACCCTTCCATGTAAAGGCTTCTTGTTGGAGATGTTTCCGGGCAATGTTCAGAATCAGGTTGCTATAGACATGTGGCCAAGCTATGTGGGATAGAAGCCTGGTTGGTGCATTCTCCTGCAGACCCTGACCAACCACACATGAAAGAATTGCCTCCAGACCTGTGTCCTAGTTGAACTTCTTTTATTTCATGAAGCAAATGCCAAAGTCCCAGTGCAGCAGCAAGAAACACCACGAAAAGTGGAGGATGACCAAATGGCTTCCCAGTCCACATGGGAATACC
This sequence comes from Callospermophilus lateralis, assembly GCF_048772815.1. NCBI lineage: Eukaryota > Metazoa > Chordata > Mammalia > Rodentia > Sciuridae > Callospermophilus > Callospermophilus lateralis. Next base: position 77,757 of record NW_027514024.1, read on the forward strand.
CTTAGCCCCCAGTGGCCACAGTTTACTTACAAAGAGAGAATTCAGCACTGCTGCCTCATGTTCATTGGAAAATAAGAAATCATGTCCTCCAGGTCACATAGATGCAGACACAGCTTTGATGATCTCACTAGAAAGAAGCTAAAGCTCCTGACAAAAACATATATTTCAAGTGCCCAAACTCAGAGGCAGTTTCTCAAGAAGTATTTAGGCCAGCAGAGCTCCATATATATGGAGTTTTTATCCTGTCCCATACTAGGAAAACTCCTCTACCACTTCCAAGGTTGTAAACTCCTGAGCATATTATTCACAGATTTTATTACTCTACTCCTCTAATTGTGTCTTACTTTGGGGGAAGGAAATGTCAAGGAATTGTTCTGGATGAGAGTGGGAAGATTTTGTTTAGCACATATTTGCATACACATTGGTTTCATTTTTCTATTTTACATTTGATATACTGAATCCCTGACACTAACACATACCCTACTAGATTCTGAATACTAATCCTAATATGATGGAGAAAAATAACCGAAACAGAATAGAAATACAAGCAGTTCAGAGGAGGCACGTTGTATACTTGGACTTGCCTTTTGCATTATATAGGGTAGGAGTTATAAATCTAGTAAATTTTTTGTTGAAATAGTTTTCCATGTGCTTTTACAGTTAACAAATATGTGAATTCCTGTCTCCATTTCTCTGTATTCTATTCAGCACATGTATTTTTATATGCACATTTAGAATCCTACCTGGTATCACACGTACATTCTTGTGAGTTACATAACTTGGCAGATACAAAGTGTGAGAAGAGATCACTCCTCCTAAACGCTGTTTGAACTGAAAATTCAAACTATGTGTGAGCTTCCTAGTTGAAAAAAGTTATACATAAATCCATATCCAGTAAAATGAATATTTTTGGATCTGTGGATGATATGTATTTCACGGTGTAATTTGATTGGCATATATATTGCTAATTTTTAAAATCTGTGTGTGGTTATATATATATATATATATATATATATATATATATATATATATATATATAAATATATTCTCTCCAGATATTTCAAAATATTTAATATATGTGTCTTATTATACACTCCTTAAATTCATTCATGAATATGTATGTGGATTTATAAAAAACTTTTCACAAGATTATTCTCAGAAATATTCATTCACCTGATATACGTATTTTTTTCCTAGTATTGAAAACTAACTTCAGTGAATGGTGCATATGAATCCTAATATTTCTACAGTAACTGATCCAGTTTCACATCAATGCAAGTAGATTCCTATGGGACATGATAAGTATTTTGAAGGTCATTTTTATTTCAACACTGGTACATTACTATTTCTTCAGTTTATGCACATTATAGGATATATATTTCATCCACAAGTTCACAAATTTATAGGCATATATTTCACTTTCAATCACTTTCTGCTTCAGAAAACACGTGTTCTGCCATGTTTCAAACTGGTCTTTTCATGAGACTTCTTTCAAAACACATTATTTTTGATTTCCATAATCACTTTTGAAGCAAAACTCACACACTCTTCATGATAAACCATAAGCCTAGGATTACAATTAGATGTATAACTAGTTGTTATGAATGATTCTATATCAATATATGATTTCTTGAGAGGCAAGATGGCCGCAAAGGGAGTGCAGTAACTCCGTGTACTGCGTCACTGTGAGGGAAAATGACGAGTTAGAACGGCTAAAAACTATCTTGTTAGGAATTTCAAGCAAAATTGGGGTGCTCCAAAACCTAGTGGAAGGATTTTCATCGCACGAGGATCAGCTTCAGGGGCTCAAATGCGAGCGATCTGTCCGTCTGTATGGAGCGCTGCTTGTTTGGCAGATCACCCCATGGCTGGAGTCTGCGGCGCGCGCTGGGAAATGACAGGCTGGTGGTGCAGAGATACAGCAATGCTGATTCTGTGGGCTCCTGCCAGCTAGGCATGTGCTGAGCTCGGAGCTGAATTCTGGGTTGGAGACAGGGAAAGGAAACGGTCCAGGTTGGTTCTCCACACCGGTCAGACCACGGAGGAAGCCAGCGGCCACCATCTTGGAGAGCTGACGTCACCATCCTTGTTTTCGACTGATTGCAGCTCTTTCAGCTATAGAACAGGTAATTTCAGGCTGACAATTGTCTGCATCTCGCAGACAAATTGCTCAGACTTAGTGCTAAATAACCCACGGAAACTGCTTCTTGGAGCCTGCTCCTATCAGAACACGCACCGAGCCCGGAGTGTCGGAGTTCTGGCTCCCGGAGCTGCTCTGGCCCAGGGCTATAGAACCCGCTGAAACTGCTTCTTGGAGCCTGCTCATGTCGGAGCATGCACCAAGTCCGGAGAGGCCGAATTCTGGCTCCCGGAACTGTTTTGGCCCGGTGATAAAGAACCCGCGGAAACTGTTTCTCGGTCCGGGTCCTGCTGAATACTGTGGAGGCCAGAGGGGCCGAACAGAGCCGCCGCCCGGGCCCGTAACAGGTCCAGCGACCTGCCGGCGTGGTAGTCAAGAAAACCCGGAGGCAGCACTGGCACAGGAGCCGGCGGTAGCTGCGCGGCGCGGGTCTCCCAGCTACCGCTCCCACCAGTGCTGACAACTGAGGTCTCTTGCACCGACTCGCCTCGGCGTGGGACTCACGGCTACCGCTCCCACCAGTGCTGACAACTGAGGTCTCTTGCACCAGATATGGGGGCGTGGCTACCAGAAGGTAAGCAAATTGGCTGGGGTTTCTCAGCCCCAAACTCTACAAACTTAGGGCCTGAGGGAGGCCAACAAGAAGAGTGTGCCCAGGCACTAATGAAACAGCTGCTCCACGCGTGTGCAAGGTAGGCGGAACTGTGAACACCGACAAAACAGGCCCAGTGAACCGCCAGACACATTCCTCCGGTTGGGGGAGGGGCAGAGCCACCGGGCGCCTGCAAGGTAGGCGGACCCGCGACCCACCAGCAGAAAATGCACAGCAATCCACAAAGCGGCATAGCCACCCCCCAAGCCTACAAGGTAGGCAGACCTGTGACCTACCGGCAGGTCATGCCCAAAAACCTGCGGAGGGGCACAGCTGCCCCACGTGCCTGCTAGGTAGGCTGAACCGTGACCACCAACAGAACAGGCCCAGCGGCCGGCCAGACACATCGCCCCGCCCAGGTTGGGGGAGGGGCAGAGCCGCTGGGCGCCTGCAATTTAGGCATACCTGCGAATCACCAGCAGATCAGGCCCAGCAACCGCGGAGCGGCAGAGCCACCCCCGGGCCTGCAAGGTAGGCACACTTGCCACCCACCGGCAGGTCAGGCCCAACTAACTGCGGAGGGGCACTGCTGCCCCACGAGCCTGCTAGGTAGGCAGAACCCTGACCACCGACAGAACAGGCCCAGAGGCCGGCCAGATACATCGCCCCGCCCCGGTTGGGGGAGGGGCAGAGCAGCCGGGCGCCTGCAAGGTAGGCAGACCTGCGACTCACCAGCAGATCAGGCCCAGCAACTGTGGAGCGGCAGAGCCACCCCGGGGCCTGCAAGATAGGTGCACTTGCCACCCACCGGCAGGTCAGGCCCAAGAAACTGCGGAGGGGCACAGCTGCTCCACGAGCCTGCTAGGTAGGCAAATCGCTGACCACCAACAGAACAGGCTCAGAGGCTGGCCAGACACATTGCCCCACCCCGGTTGGGGGAGGGGCAGAGCCGCCGGGAGCCTGCAAGTTAGGCAGACCTGCATCTCACCAGCATATCAGGCCCAGCAACCCGCGGAGCGGCAGAGCCACCCCTGGGCCTGCAAGGTAGGCGCACTTGCCACCCACCGACAGGTCAGGCCCAGCAACTCTCAGAGAGACCCAGCTGCTCCACGCGCGTGCAGGGTAAGCGGAACCGTGACCACCGACAAAAGAGGCCCAGTGGACCGCCAGACACATAGCTCCGGTTGGGGGAGGGGCAGAGGCGCCGGGTGCCTGCAAGGTAGGCGGACCCGCGACCCACCAGCAGAACAGGCACAGCAATCCACAGAGCGGCAGAGCCACCCCCCGAGCCTACAAGGTAGGCAGACCTGCGACCCACCGACAGGTCAGGCCCAAAAAACTGCGGAGGGACACAGCTGCCCCACGTGCCTGCTAGGTAGGCTGAACCATGACCACCAACGGAACAGGCCCAGCGGCCGGCCAGACACATCGCCCCGCCCCAGTTGGGGGAGGGGCAGAGCCGCCGGGCGCCTGCAAGTTAGGCAGACCTGCAACTCACCAGCAGATCAGGCCCAGTGACCCGCGGAGCGGCAGAGCCACCCCTGCGCCTGCAAGGTAGGCAGACTTGCCATCCACCGGCAGGTCAGGCTCAGCAACTCTCAGAGGGACACAGCTGCTCCACGCACGTGCAATGCAGGCGGAACCGTGACCACCGACAAAACAGGCCCAGTGGCCCGCCAGATACATCACCCCGGTTGGGGGAGGGGCAGAGCCGCCACCAGCGCCTTTTAGGTAGACATACCTGCAACCGACAGACAGAACAGGCCTAGTGGCCAGCGGAGGGGCAAAACCGCTGCTCACTCCTGCAAGGTAGGCAGACCTGTGACCACCGAAAGAACAGGCCCATCGAAAGAAGAGGCACAGCGGCCTCCCGGCGTGGTAGGCACATTGCCTCAATTGAAGGAGGGGCAGAACCACCGCCAAAGCCTGCAAGGGAGACGATGCAGCTATACAAAAGCAATATAAATATATAGGGGGAAAAATCAATAACACAACAGTTTCACCAAGCAGAAAGAAACGCGATCAGTATGAAAAGACAAGGAAAAAAAGGACCACAAGCAATGCAGGTCAATTCAACTTTAGAAGAGGTAATATCTGCAGCAGATGGAATGTCAGATAAAGAATTCAGGATATACATGCTTCAGATGATCTGGAGTCTCAAGGAAGACATTAGACAGCAAAATCAGACAATGAAAGACCACTTCGACCACTTCGACAATGAATTACATAAACAAATCCAAGAAGCAAAAGATCAATTATTCAGGGAGATAGAGGTTATAAAAAACAAACAAACAGAAATCCTGGAAATTCAGGAAACAATAAACCAACGTAAAAACTCAATTGAGAATACTACCAGCAGAGTTGAACACTTAGAAGATAGAACATCAGACAATGAAGACAAAGTATTTCAACTGGAGAAGAACATAGACAGCTCAGCAAAGCTGTTAAGAAACCATGAGCAGAACATTCAAGAATATGGGATAACATAAAGAGACCAAACTTAAGAGTCATTGGGATACAGGAAGGTATTGAGGTCCAAACCAAAGGAATGAGCAATCTATTCAACGAAATAATACGAGAAAACTTCCCAGACTTGAAGAATGAGACAGAATCCCAAATCCTAGAAGCCTACAGGACGCCGAATGTGCAAAATCATAAGAGATCCACACCTAGACACATTATAATGAAGATGCCCAACATACAGAATAAGGAGAGAATTTTAAAAGCTACAAGAGAAAGGAAGCAGATTACATTTAGGGGTAAACCAATCAGGATAACAGCTGATCTTTTAACACAGACTCTGAAAGCTAGAAGATCCTGGAATAACATATTTCATACACTAAAAGAAAACGGGTTACAACCAAGAATTGTGTATCCCGTGAAATTAAGCTTCAGGATGGAAGATGAAATTAAAACCTTTCATGATAAACAAAAGTTAAAAGAATTTGCAGCTAGAAAACCATCTCTTCAAAACATCCTCGGCAAAATATTACAGGAAGAGGAAATGGAAAATGTCAATGAAAACCAACAGCGGGAGGTAGTACAGTGAAGGGGGGGGGGATAATCAAAGAGGAAAACAAACCATGTTTAGTAACATAAATAAACCAATATGGCTGGAAGAACACCCATATCTCAATAATAACCCTAAATGTTAATGGCTTAAACTCACCAATTAAGAGACACAGGCTAGTAGAATGGATCACAAAACAAGACCCAACAATATGCTGCCTTCAGGAGACGCATTTGATAGGAAAAGACATACTTAGACTGAAGGTGAAAGGTTGGGAAAAATCATATCACTCATATGGACTTCGGAAACAAGCAGGAGTGTCCATATTCATATCAAATAAAATAGATTTCAAGCCAAAGTTAATCAAAAGGGATGAAGATGGACACTACATACTTCTCAAGGGAACCATACACCAACAAGACATAACAATCATAAATATATATGCCCCAAACAATGGTGCAGCTATGTTCATCAAACAAACACTTCTCAAGTTCAAGAGTCTAATAGACCACCATACAATAATCATGGGAGACTTCAACACACCTCTCTCACCACTGGACAGATCTTCCAAACAAAAGTTGAATAAGGAAACTATAGAGCTCAATAACACAATTAATAACCTAGACTTAATTGACATATATAGAATATACCACCCAACATCAAGCAGTTACACTTTTTTCTCAGCAGCACATGGATCCTTCTCAAAAATAGATCATATATTATGTCACAGGGCAACTCTTAGACAATATAAAGGAGTAGAGATAATACTATGCATCTTAACTGATCATAATGGAATGAAATTGAAAATTAACGATAAAAGAAATAAGAAAAAATCATGCATCACTTGGAGAATGAACAATAGGTTACTGAATGATCAATGGGTTATAGAAGACATCAAGGAGGAAATTAAAAAATTCTTAAAGATAAATGAAAACACAGACACAACATATTGGAATCTATGGGACACATTGAAAGCAGTTCTAAGAGGAAAATTTATTGCTTGGAGTTCATTCCTTAAAAAAAGAAAAAACCAACAAATAAATGATCTAATACTTCAACTCAAAATCCTAGAAAAAGAAGAGAAAAACAACAGCAAAAGAAGTAGAAGACAAGAAATAATTAAAATCAGAGCTGAAATTAATGAAATCGAAACGAAAGAAACAATAGAAAAAATTGACAAAACTAAAAGTTGGTTCTTTGAAAAAATAAAAAAAATCGACAGACCCTTAGCCACGCTAACGAAGAGAAGAAGAGAGAGAACTCATATTACCAGCATACGGGATGAAAAAGGCAATATCACAACAGACACTTCAGAAATACAGAAGATTATCAGAAATTATTTTGAATCCTTATACTCCAACAAAATAGAAGATAGTGAAGGCATCGATAAATTTCTTAAGTTATATGATTTGCCCAGATTGAGTCAGGAGGATATTGACAACCTTAACAGACCAATATCAATTGAGGAAATAGAAGATACCATCAAAAGACTACCAACTAAGAAAAGCCCAGGACCGGATGGGTATACAGCAGAGTTTTACAAAAGATTTAAAGAGGAACTAATACCAATACTTTTCAAGCTATTTCAGAAAATAGAAAAAGAGGGAGAACTTCCAAATTCATTCTATGAGGCCAACATCACCCTGATTCCTAAATCAGACAAAGACACTTCAAAGAAAGAAAACTACAGACCAATATCTCTAATGAACCTAGATGCAAAAATCCTCAATAAACTTCTGTCGAACCGGATACAAAAACATATCAAAAAAATTGTGCAACATGATCTGGTAGGATTTATCCCTGGGATGCAAGGTTGGTTCAATATACGGAAATCAATAAATGTTATTCACCACATCAATAGGCTTAAAAATAAGAACCATATGATCATCTCGATAGATGTGGAAAAAGCATTCGACAAAGTAGAGCATCCCTTTATATTCAAAACTCTAGAAAAACTAGGGATAACAGGAACATACCTCAATATTGTAAAAGCAATCTATGCTAAGCCTCAGGCTAGCATCATTCTGAATGGAAAAAAACTGAAGGCATTCCCTCTAAAATCTGGAACAAGACAGGGATGCCCTCTCTCACCACTTCTGTTCAACATAGTTCTCGAATCACTGGCCAGAGCAATTAGACAGACGAAAAAAAATAAAGGCATAAAAATAGAAAAGAAGAACTCAAATTATCACTATTTGCAGATGACATGATTCGATACCTAGCAGACCCAAAAGGGTCTACAAAGAAACTATTAGAGCTAATAAATGAATTCAGCAAAGTGGCAGGCTATAAAATCAAAACGCATAAATCAAAGGCATTCCTGTATATCAGCGACAAATCCTCTGAAATTTAAATGAGGACAACCACCCCATTCACAATATCCTCAAATAAAATAAAATACTTGGGAATCAACCTAACAAAAGAGGTGAAAGACTTATACAATGAAAACTACAGAACCCTAAAGAAAGAAATAGAAGAAGATCTTAGAAGATGGAAAAATATACCCTGTTCATGGATAGGTAGAAGTAACAACATCAAAATGGCGATAATACCAAAACTTCTCTATAGGTTTAATCCAATGCCAATCAAAATCCCAACGGCATTTCTTGTAGAAATAGAGAAAGCAATAATGAAATTCATATGGAAAAATAAAAGACCCAGAATAGCAAAAACAATGCTAAGCAGGAAGTGTGAATCAGGCGGGATAGCTATACCAGACTTCAAACTATACTACAGAGCAATAGTAACAAAAACACCATGGTACTGGTAACAAAACCGGCGGGTGGACCAATGGTACAGAATAGAGGACACAGAAGCCAATCCACAAAACTACAACTATCTTATATTCGATAAAGGGGCTAAAAGCATGCAATGGAAGAAGGATAGCATCTTCAACAAATGGTGTTGGGAAAACTGGAAATCCATTTGCAACAAAATGAAACTGAATCCCTTTCTCTCACCATGCACAAAATTAACTCAAAGTGGATCAAGGAACTTGATATCAAATCAGAGACATGGCATTTGATAGAAGAAAAAGTTGGCTATGATCTACATACTGTGGGGTCGGGCTCCAAATTCCTCAATAGGACACCCATAGCACAACAGTTAATAACTGTTTCAGAAAAATCGATATACAATGGCATAGGATCTTGTACCTTGGATGATTGAATGTAGTAGAAAACATCTACTCAAAAAGGGATAGTCGATAGGATCAGAAAGATAGTCAGTATGTTTCGGAAGAAGAGCGAGTATAGGATTTGGACCAAAGATCTTTAGCAATAGTGTTTCCGTTACAGAGTGAATGTCAATGTCAGCACATGTGAAGTGTCAGTCACAATGTTGAACTGCAGAAAATATGTAGGAAAGTAGATATCAATAGAGACATTAGGAAATCAGGGAAAAGTATCAAGTGAGTGAAAAAATTAAACATTTTCAACAGTTTTGAGGTTGAATATATAATCTTAGGAAGAAACAAATATGTAGCCAGCAATAGTATTGACATTTGAGAGCATTAGGCAACCTGGTCAGGGATGTTTTTAGTAATCCATGTTCAGTTTACCTTTAGGCTTTGGTACAATCATACGTGTGGCTTTTGCATTTTGTGTCCAGAATATTACAGTGATAACATGCATATGTAGATCAGGTGACATGAGTATTTCTTCCACCATTTCTGGGAGCAATATTTCAAATATGTATAGATTAGTATCGGGGGTACAACCAGGTGTACCCTGTGTCTATGAATATAGAGATAATGCATGAATAGACCATACTGTGAATAAATAATATAACTTGTTACACTTTAAACAATGTATTGAATTGATATCAGAAAATATATAAAAAATCTTTTATTGATATATAATCATTCATTCCAACCAGTAATACATCTAATGGTGATATTACAGTGATGATTTATCATGAAGTGTGTGTCCGTTTTGCTTCTAAAGTGATAAAGGAAATCGAAAATAATGTGTTTGGATAGAAGTCTCATGAACAGACCAGTCAAGAAACATGGAGGAATACATGTGTTCTGAAGCAGGAAGTGATTGAAAGTGAAACAAATGCCTATATATTTGCTAACCTGTGGAGGAAATATATATCCTATGATGTGCATAAAATGAAGAAATTTTAATGTCCCATTGTTGAATAAAAATGAACATCAATATACACATCATGTCCTATAGGAATCTACTTGCTTTGATGATAAACTGTGTCAGTTACTGTAAAAATATTAGGGTTTGTAAGCACGATTCACTGAAGTTAGTTCTCAGGATGAGGAAACAAATATGTATTTCAGGTGGTTGAATGTTTCTGAGAATAATCTTATGAAAAGTTGATTTTATATCCACATACATGAATATGAATGAATTTAGATAGTGTTTAATAGACACATGTTTTTCATATTTTGAAAAATATATATATATATATATATATATATATATATATATATATATATATATATATATATATAACTCATGGAGAAATATTACAATGAAAATTTGACAAGATTTATAACACATACCCTTGATAAAGCAGAAGGAAATTCCAAGTATATACCATGCCTCCTATTAAAGGCCTGTATTTCTATTCTGTTAGTTTTCTTTTTATCCATCATATTAGCATTAGTAGTCAGAGTCTATTAGGGTATGTGTTAGTGTCGGGGATCAGTATTTCAAATGAAAATAGGAAAATAAATCTAATGTGTATGCAAATATGTGCTACACAAAAATCTTGCCACTCTCATCCAGAACAATTCCTTTACATTAACTTCACTCCAAGTAAGACACAATTAGTGGAGAGGAGTTCGAAAACCTGTGATTACATATGTGGAACTGAAAATGTTCAGAAGTTCACAACATTGGATGTGGTAGAGCAGTTTCCAAAAGTAAGGGAGAGGTTAAACACTCCACAAACTTGGAGCTCTGCTGGCCTTAAGACTTCTTGAGAAAATGCCTCTCAGGTTGGGAACATGAAATATATGAAGTTGTCAGGAGATTTAGCTTCCTCATTGTGACACCATCAAATGTGGGTCTGCATCTATGTGACCTGGAGGAAATGGTTCCTTATTTTCTAATGAACATGAGGCAGCAGTTCTGAATTCTTTCTTGGTAAACTGTGGCCACTGGGAGTTAAGTGTCTCCCGTGTGGTCTGTGAAGCCATTTGGTCATCCTCCATTTTTGTGGTGTTTCTTACTGCTGCACTGGGAGTTTGGAATTGGCTTAATGAAATACAAGGAGTTCAACTGGGACACAATTCTGGAGGGAGCTCTGACACGTGTGATTGCTCAGGGTCTTCAGGAGAATGTTCGAAACATGGGTCTATCCCACATAGCTTTCCCCTTGACTATAGCAACCAGATTCTGAACATTGCCCTGAAACCTCTCAATAAAACAAGATGCCTTTACATATAAGGGTCTGCTGCCTGCACCATATCAGTCACAAGTATTTTGGAAGCCAAAGGGAGATCCACGTGGTCCCACCACAGATATTTATTCACAAATGTATAGTCCACTGCTCTAGCCCCAATACTCAGCAGGCTCCAACTTACTGACATCTCGGTTCTGTACCATTTTCATGACAACCAGTCAATCAAGGAACTGTCTGGTACACACATGATCAGCAACAGGACATCCAAAGTTTCTCCAGTGCCACCTGGTCATGGAAATTTCAAAAATTTCATGGTATTTGTATAGCCATTTTTCAAGGATGATGTTGGAGGCACTGTGGGTTTCAATTCATTCAGGAACCATTAAATGGTGAGTAAGCTCATTTCAATGAAAGCTCTGAAGAACTCTCGCAGGCAAGGCTTCCCAATGAGTGCCCAAAAGTTCACATGAAGCCAGGCTCATTGAGGTCTACAATATGAGATACATGTGTGTTTTGAGTCTCAACTATGACTTCCAAGTCTTTCAGTAAAAAAATCATGTGTTACCCTGGCTGAGATTCCCAGTGCTCGGTGGAAAGCCACCCTGGGCCTAGATCTCAGTTTCCAAGGGCTAATCTCATGTGTGGCCTCCTATAATCCCAAAACAATTCATGGCAATACTTCTCTCAAGTCAGTTCCAGAACTCAGTCTCTAAGGAGTATCAGAGCAGAGTTCAAGCCCTGGTGGACCAAGTCATCTCTTCCAACCGCCACACAAATGACCACAATTAAAACCAAAACACTCCTACATGACCCTCATCTTCTTCCATAAAGACACTCATCATAACATATGGCTGGAGGTTTCCATGAGGGGCACAGCCCAAGACAGTGTCCAAAATAAGCTCCCTTGCCCCTCATTTGCCTAAAGTCAGGGTGGCTTGGACACCCATCTTGTGAACCAGGAGTGATCTTTAAGGGTAAAAGAAATTGAAATTAAAGTGTAAAAGTTAAAGTGTAAAAGACCGGGTTTGTAAAGTTTCTAAGATTCAAGGCCTGATTTAAAATGTAAAGGACCAGGTATTGTTAAGTCCCTATGCTACATGAAAAATCTGAAATTCCTGTTACTTGTAGGACAATTTCTGGACTGCCCAGTAAATATTCCCCCTGATCGCCTGGTTGTTTAATAACCTAGGACCCTGTGTGGCTTGGCACATATGCATCGCAGGGCCTAATCTAATCAATTTGAATCTGTACCCCGCTGTAGAACTGACCTATCCCTCCTGCCTGACATGTTCCCACCAATGAATGAACTAATCATGTTTAGGATTTGTTGTTTGATTTTCCCGCAGTGTATGATGATTTTTTAAAAGATACTGTGATATATGTAAAGTCTCGCCCTCCCCAAAAAGTGTACTTAAGCACTGCTCAACCTCAGCTCGGAGATCTGGGCTGCTCTCCCTTCTTGAGTGACCACGGAGCCCTAGCATACTGGATTGGATCCTCAATAAATGTCTTTTGCTGTTGCATGAGCCGTGGTCTCATACATGAACATGAATGAATTTAAGGAGTGTATAATAAGACACATATATTTCATATTTTGAATAATCTATAGAGTGCAGATTTTTCACAAAACACATAAAGAGATATTAAAAAGTAGCAATATATATGCCAATCAAAATTCATCATGAAATACATATCATACACAGATCCAAAAATATTTATTTTACTTAACATGGATTTATGTGTAATGTTGTTCAACTAGGAAGCTCACGCATAGGTTGAATTTTCAGTTCCTACAGCGTTTAGGAGGAGTGATCTCTTCTCACAATTTGTATCTGCCAAGTAGGCCACCTCACAATAATGTACGTGTGGTACCAGGTAGGATTCTATTTGTGCATATAAAAATACATGTGCTGAATAGGCAACAGAGAAAGGGAGACAGGAATTCACATATTTGATACCTTTCAAAACACATGGAGAACTATATCAATTAAAAATTAACCAGATTTTTAACAACTACCCTTTATCATGCAAAAGGCAAGTCCAACTATACACCATGCCTCTTCTGAACTGCTTGTATTTCTATTGTGTTTGGGTTATTTTTCTCCATCATATTAGCATTAGTAGTCAGAGTCTAGTAGGGTATGCGTTAGTGTCATGGATTCAGTAATTCAAATGGAAATAAAGGAAAATGAATCCATTGTGTATGCAAATATGCGCTACAAAAAAACTTTCCACTCTCATTCAGAGCAATGCCTTGACATTACCTTCACCCAAGTAAGACACAATTAGAGGACAAGAGTTAGAAAATCTGTGAATACATATCTGGAATGGAAAATGCTCAGGAGTTCACAAGCTTGGGCACTTTAGAGGAGTTTTCAAACTTAAGGGACAGGATAAACAGTCCAAATTCATGGAACTCTGCTGGCCTAAAGACTTCTTGAGAAACTGCCTCTGAGGTTGGGCACTTGAAATATATGTTGTTGTCAGGAGCTTTAGCTTCCTTTGTAGTGATACCATCAAAGATGGGTCTTCATTTATCTGACCTGGAGGACATGGTTTCTTATTTTCCAAAAGAACATGAGGCAGCAGTGCTCAATTCTTCCTTTGAAGGTAAACTGTGGCCACGGAGGGGTAAGTGTCTCCCCGTCTTGACTGTGAAGCCAATTGGCCATCCTACAATTTTCGTGGTGTTTCTTGCTGCTGCACTGGGCTTTTGGTTTTTCCTTCATGAAATACAAGGAGTTCAACTGGGACACAGTGCTGGAGCGAGTTCTGTCACGTGTGGAGGGTCAGGGTCTACAGGAGAATTCACCAACCAGACTTCTATCCCACATAACTTGAAACATTATCCATAGCAAACTGATTCTGAACATTGTCCTGAAACCTTTACATATAACAAGATGCCTTTACAGATAAGGGTCGGCTAGCTGTACCATGTAAGCAACAAGCCATTTGGAAGTCAATGGCAGACCCAAATGGCCCCACCACAGATGTTTTATCATACACCTGCACACCACAGCCCTGGGCCCACTTCTCAGCACTCTCCAACTTACTGGCATCTCTGTTCTGCACAATTTTCATGAAATCGAGTCAGCCAAGGCACTGTCTGGTACACTCATGATCAGCAACAAGACATCCAAAGGTTCTCCAGTGCCACCTGGTCAGGGGAATTTCATGGTATTTATAGAGCCATTTTTCAAGGATGAAGTTGGAGGCACTGTGGGTTTCAATTCATTCAGGAACCATTAAATGTTGAGGAAAATCATTTCAATGAAAGCTCTCGAGAACTCTCACAGGTAAGGCTTCCCAAAGAGTGGCCAAAATACACATATATTTCATATTTTGAAAAATCTTGACAGTATATATATATATATATATATATATATATATATATATATATATATATATATATATATACAAACACACACAGACATTAAAAACTAGCAATATATATGCCAATCGAAATTCATCATGAAATATATATCATCCACGTATCCAAAAATATTCATTTTACTGAACATGGATTTATGTATAATGTTGTTCAACTAGGAAGCTCACCCATAGGTTGAATTTTCAGTTCCAACAGCGTTTAGGAGGAGTGAACTTTTCTCACAATTTGTATCTGCCAAGTCAGCCACCTCACAAGAATATATGTGTGATACAAGGTACAATTCTATATGTGCATATAAAAATACATGTGCTGAATAGGATACAAAGAAATGGGGGAGACAGGAATTCACATATTTGATAAGTTTAAAAATACATGGACAACTCTTTCAACGAAAAATTGACTAGATTTAAAACCCCTTCCCTATATAATGGAAAAGTTAATTCAATGGTACACCATGCCTCCTCTGATATGTTTGTATTTCTGTTCTGTTTGGGTTATTTTTCTCCATTACGTTAGGATTACTTGTCAGAGTCTTGTAGGGTATGGGTTAGTTTCAGGGATTCAGTATTTCGAAAGGAAAATTGGAAAATGAATCCAATGTGTATGCAAATATGTGCTACACAAAAATCTTCCGACTCTCATCCACAACAATGCCTTGACCTTAACTTCGTCCCAAGTAACACATGTAGAGGAGATGAGTAAGAAAATCTGTGAATACATATCTGGAATTTAATATGCTCAGGAGTTCACAAACTTGCATTTAGAAGGCGAGATTCCAAAAGTAAGGGACAATGTAAACACTCCAAAAACATGGAGCTCTGCTAGCCTAAAGGCTTCTGGAAAAACTGGCTCTGATGTTGGGCTCTTGAAATATATGTTGTTGTCAGGAGCTTTAGCTTTTTTTGTAGTGAGACCATAAAAGCTGGGTCTGCATCTATGTGACCTGGAGGAGATGCTTTCTTATTTACCAATGATCATGAGGCAGCATTGCTGAATTCTCTCTTTCGGGGTCAACTGTGGCCACTTGGGGCTAAGTGTCTCCTCATGTGGACTGTGAAGCCATTTGATCATCCTCCAATTTTTGTGATATTTTTTGCTGCTACACTGGGAGTTCAGTATTTCCTTCACGAAATACAAGGAGTTCACCTGGGACACAGTGCTGGAGGGAGTTCTGTCACGTGTGGTGGGACAGGGTCTGCAGGAGAATGCACAAACCAGGCTTCTGTCCAACATAGCTTGACCCCTTGACCATAGGAACCTGATTCTGAACATTGCCCTGAAACTTACCCATATAACAAGAATCATTTACATATAAGGGTCTGCTGGCTGCACCATGTCAGTCACAAGCCATTTGGAAGCCATTGGGAAATCCACATGGAAGCACCACAGATGTTTTATCTCACACATGCCCACCTTTGCTCTAGGCCCACTATTCAGCAGGCTCCAACTTACTGGAATCTCTGTTCTACACCATTTTCGTGAAACCCAGCCAATCAAGGCACTGTCTGGTACACTCATGATCACCAACAGGATATCCAATGGTTCTCCAGTGCCTCCTGGATATGGGAATTTCAAAAATTTCATGGTATTTATCGAGCCCATCTTTCAAGGTTGAAGTTGGAGGCACTGAGTGTTTCATTTAATTCGGTAACCATTAAATGGTGAAGAAGCTCATTTCAAAGAAAGATCTGGAGAACTCTCACTGCCAAGATTTCCCAAAGAGTGGCCAAAAGGCCACATGAAGCCAGGCCCATTGAGGTCTACAATGTGAAGTGCATTTGTGTTTTGACTCTCAACTATTGCTGCCAAGTGTTTCAGAATAAAATTATGTGATACCTTGGCTGAGATTCCCAGTGCTCTGTGGAAAGCCACACTGGGAATAGATCTCAGTTTCCAATGGTGACTCTCATGTGTGGCCTCCTAATATCCCAACACAATTCATGGCAATACTTCTCTGAGGTCAGTTCCAGGACTCAGTCTCTATAGGGTATCACACCAGAGTTCAAGCCCAGGTGGACCCAGTCATCGCTTCCAACTTCCACACAAATAACCACAATTAAAACCAAAACACTCCCACATGGCCCTCATCTTCTTCCATATAGACACTCCTCATAACCTCTGGCTGGATGTTTCCATGAGGGGCGCAGCCCAACACAGAGTCCAAATAACCTCGCTTGCCCGTCATTTTCCTAAAGGCAGGGTGGCCTGTACACCCTTCCTGTGAACCACAAGGGATCAAAAATGCCTTTCTTTAATACTGCTCTGCTTCTCCAATTTGAGACCTACTGACTGTCAGGTATAGATTCTTTATGTGATTCGGAGTCATGAGAAAACACAAGCATGTATGGGATAGCCTTTGCAGGGCTTAGAAGAACTCATTTGATTCAAAGGATCTCTATTCTCACTTGATGGTGGTCAGGAACCTAAGAGAGGAAGGCGAGAGACTTCATCAACAATTACTGATCTCTTTCCCATTTTGGTTTTGGATGCACACATGGGATCATTCTTTAGATGCATCAGGTGCTGAGAACCTAAGCCACAGCCTCACACAGGGCCAAGAGACTGATTCCGACACATCCATTTCCAAAGAAATTAACAAAGAGCCACAGGTGATGCCCATTTATTTCCATTTTAAAACTGTTTTCTTCAGGCTTCACAAAGCGGTGTCTTGAGGCCAAGACCTTCCTCACATTCAGGGGAAGAGAAGAATTGGTTAGCAAAAAACCCAAAGCAGAGTTTCTCCACTGAGGCTTTCCTGGTCACACTGATATCTGAGTTTTTTGAGATGCTAGCCATTCCCTTTAGCTATCCATTACATGGCCTTGTCACAGAGCTTGGAGGTGGTACATATCTTGGACACAAAACCATGAGCCTATTCTGGAGAGTGGCCAGAATCAGGAAGAAAACAGGAACTTAGGAAATTAGTAGGTGTTGCCCATCCATAAGGGAAGCCACAGTCCATTCATCAATTGGGCAGAATGAATGCTGGGTAGGTTTCTACTAAACAGGACACATCCATTGATGAATTCTCTTTTCAAATGTCTACAACCACAGACACAGTGGGATACACAGACATAGAAACACTCACTTTGTGAAACGACTTACTAGGAACAGTCCACTCCAAACCAAACAAACCGCCTTTTTTACCTATTCTCAGAAAATGAGACAAAACCACAAACTCACACCCACACCCACAAAGGCACCTCCTTCCCCCAAAGAGGTCTGTGACTATCCGGAGTGTCCTCTGACTTGTGAGCCTTATTATGTTCCCTGAAATGTTCTGTCCTGTCTCAGATCTGGTCTTTTTGGCCAAATCTGTGAAGTGGTCAGGAGCCAGCTGTGAGCAACTTCCTGCTTTCTCAGGAAAGGCCCCTCTTCTGAGCTCTCCTGAAATTTGGCCATTCTCACATCAGTATGTACCAAGAAAGACTGACTCTGTTCTTGGTAAATCCAAATAAGTGAGCCCACTGGGAATGGTACTGGGACTGCCTCTGGTAGCCTGGCTTCCTGGATCCCAAGTTCAGAGAGTTCTATCACCAAAGAAGTGAGGAAGGTCACCTCCTTTGTTAACTGAATGAGGTCACTGCTTTGGAAACCACTTTGTCCTAAAATTTGCTTCCAAGGTTCCCATGAGATGGAGGCTGCCCCTATTTCCTGTGATACGTTCACAACTGAGGATTGTATATCAACCATAGGCAGCCAGGAACAGCTGTCTACACTGGACTGGTTTGGTCCATCTTCTCTACATTAAGAAGAGTGAGGCTTATTCTGACACATCCCTTCATCCTGACTGGGTTGTTTGCCATGGAAGATGACTTTTGCTCTCTCAGGTCCTTCATAGCTGCCTACATCTTCTCCAGGGATCATTTCTGCATGAAACTTTGAGGTTCTCAGCAGGTGGAAGATCCCCTACACTCCTGTATTGGAAGACTAATTCTGTCCCTCCTCTTCTGTAAAGTTAGATTGAGGAAACATTGTATGGTTAAGGTTAATAACAGCTTCCATTTGGGTTAGGAATCATTCTCTTGGATGAATAATGGTATTGGAATTTTGCTATATTTTCAAGAATATATAGGTGAAATATAAGTATGAAAAAAGAAATCTAGGTAATTTTTGAAGCACAGAAGGGAATTGGCCCCACTATTGGGATTCTTAGCTTTGAATTATGTTCTGCACAGGTGTCTCAGATTAATTGATATACAATGGCATAGGACCTTGTCTTTTGGATGATTGAATGTCGAAGAGAAAATCCAGTCCAAAAGGGATAGTTGGTGGATTAGGAAGATATTCGGTAGATTTAGAATGAAGAGTGTGTATAGCATTTGGACCAAAAGATCTTTAGCAATAGGGTTTTGGGTAGAGAGTGAAAGTAAATGTCAGCACATGTGAAGAGTCAGTCATAATGATGAAATGGGAAAAAAAATACAGGAAATCAGATTTCAATAGAGACATTAGGAAATCAGGCAAAGTATAAAGTGAGTGATAGGATTAGACATTTTCAACAGGGTTGAGGTTGAATATGTAATTTCAGGAAGAAACAAATATGTAGTCACCAATAGGATTCACTTTTGAGAGCATTAGGCAACCTGGACATGGATTTTTTTTTAATCCATGCTCACTTTCCATTTAGGATTTGGTACAATCATAAGTGTGACCTTGCTTTTTGTTTCCACAATATTACTGTGATTAATGTATATATAGATCAGGTGACATGAGTATTTCTTCCACCATTTCTGGGAGCAATATTTTGAAGACATATAATTTAGTATTGTGGGTACAAATAGGTATACTCCGTGTTATATGAATATAAAGATAATGCATGAATAGACCATACTGAGAATAAATAATATAACTGGTTCCAAATTTAAATAACGGATTGAATTGATATCTGAATATATATTGGAAATCATATATTGATATTCATACAATCATTCCAACCAGTTATACATCTAATGGTAATATCACTGTTATGGTTTATCATGAAGTGTGTGTGAGCTTTGCTTCTAAAATGATTATGGAAATTGAAAATAATGTGCTTGGAAAGAAGTCTCATTAAAAGAGCAGTCAAGAAACCTGGGGGAATACATATGTTCTGAAGCAGAAAGTAATTGAAAGTGAAAAAAATGCCTATAAATTTGTGAATTTGTGAATGAAATATGTATTCTATTATGTGCAAAAACTGAAGAAATATTAATGTACCAGTTTTGAATAAAAATGAACGTCAAAATACATATCATGTCCCATAGGAATCTACTTGCATTGACGTTAAACTGAGTCATTTACTATAGCAATATTAGGATTTGTATGCACCATTCACTGAAGTTAGTTTTCAGTATTAGGAAACAAATATGTATTTCAGGTGGATTAATATTTCTGAGAACATTCTTATGAAAAGTTGAATATAAATCCACATTCATGAACATCAATGAATTTAGGGAGTATATAATAAGACACATACATTTCATATTTTGAAAAATCTGGAGAGTTTATACATATATATATGCACACACACACACACACACACACGTATACATTAAAAAGTAGCAATATATATGCCAATCGAAATACATTATGAATTATATATCATCCACAAATCCAAAAATCTTCATTTTTCTGAGCATCGATTTATGTATAATGTTGTTCAACTAGGGAGCTCACCCATAGTTTGAATTGTAAGTTCCAACAGCATTTAGGAGGAGTGATCCCTTCTCACAATTTGTATTTGCAAAGTCAGCAACCTCACAAGTATGTACATGTGATACCAGGTAGGATTCTATATGTGAATATAAAAATGCATGTGCTGAATAGGGTACAGAGAAATGGAGACAGGAATTCTCATATTTGTTAACTTTAGAAACACATGGAGAAGGGAGGGGCAGAGCCGCCAACCGCGCCTGTAAGGTAGGCGGACCTGCGAGCCACCCGTAGAACAGGCCTAGCGGCCCGCCATCGTGAAAGACACATCACCCTGGTTGGGGGTTGGGCAGAGCCACTGCACGCGTGCAAGGAACGCGAACATGCGACCCACAGGCAGAACAGGCCCAGACACCCGCGGAGGGGCAGAGACACCCCTTGTGACTTCAAGATAGGTGAACCTGCGACCCACCAGCTGAAGCGGCCCAGCTGCCTTCAGAGGGGCAGAGCCGGCCCCCGCGCCTGCGAAGTAGGTGGACCTGCGAACACCGACAGACCAGGTGCTAGGCCCCGCCAGGGTGCTAGACACATAACCAGGTTTGGGGAGGGGCCGAGCCGCTGCCCGTGCCTGCAAAGCAGGTAGACCTCTCACCCAGAGGCAGAACAGACCCAGCGACCTACCAGCGTGGTAGACACATCGCCCTGGTTTGGGGGGGGCAGAGATGCCACTCACGCCTGCAATGTAGACAGCCCTGCAACCCACAGACAGAAGAGGCCCAGCGGAGCGCGGAGGGGCAGAGCCGACGCCTGTGCCTGCAAGGTAGCTGGACCTGTTACCCACTGGCTGAACAGGACCAGCACCCGCAGAGGGGTAGATCAACTGCCCGCTCCTGCAAGGTAGGCGGACCAGCTACCAAGAGGCAGAACAGGCCCAGCGGCGTGCTGGTGTGGTAGGCACATTGCCCCAATTGGAGGAGGGGCAGAGCCGCTGCTTACGCCTGTGAGGGAGACTTTTCAAGAATACAATAGCAATATAAACATTTAGGGGTAAAATTCAATAACACAAAAGTTTCACCAAGCCAAAAAAAACGTGAACAGTAGGGAAAGACAAGGAAAGAAAGGACCACAAGCAACGCAGGTCAACTCAACATTAGAAGAGGTAATATCTGCAGCATATGGAATGTCAGATAAAGAATCAGGATATACTTGCTTCAGATGATCTGAAGTCTCCAGGGAGACATTAGACAGCAAAATCAGACAATGAAAGATCACTTTGACAATGAATTACAAAAACAAATCCAAGAAGCAAAAGATCAACTATACAGGGAGATAGAGGTTATAAAAAACACACAAACAGAAATCATAGAAATGCAGGAAGCAATAAACCAACTTAAAAACTCAATTGAGAATACTACCAGCAGAATAGATCACTTAGAACAATGAAGACAAAGTATTTCAACTTGAAAAGAACATAGAAAGCTCAGCAAGACTGTTAAGAAACCATGAGCAGAACATCCAAGAAATATGGGATAACATGAAGAGACCAAACTAAAGAGTAATTGGGATACAGGAAGGTATACAGGTCCAAACCACAGGATTGAGCAATCTATTCAATGAAATAATATGAGAAAACTTTCCAGACATGAAGAATGAGACAGAATCCCAAATCCTAGAAGCCTACAGGACGCCAAATGTGCAAAATCATAAGAGATAAACACCGAGACATATTATAATGAAGATGCCAAACATACAGAATAAAGAGAGAATTTTAAAAGCTACAAGAGAAAGGAAGCAGATTACATTTAGGGGTAAACCAATCAGGATAACAGCTGATCTTTCAACACAGACTCTGAAAGCTAGAAGATCCTGGAATAACATATTTCAATCACTGAAAGAAATTGGGTTCCAACCAAGAATTGTGTATCCAGCGATTTTAAGCTTCAGGATGGAAGATGAAATTAAAACCTTCCATGATAAACAAAAGTTAAAAGAATTTGCAGCTAGAAAACCATCTCCTCAAAAGATCCTTGGCAAAACATTATAGGAAGACGAAATGGAAAATAACAATAAAAACCAACAGTGGGAGGTAGTACAGTAAAGGGGCGAAAAATAATCAAAGAGAAAAACAAACCATGTTTAGTAACATAAATAAACAAATATGGCTGGAAGAACAACCCATATTTCAAAAATAACCCTAAATGTTAATGCCTTAAACTCACCAATTAAGAGACACAGGCTAGTAGAATGGATCACGAAAGAAGACCCAAAAATTTTCTGTCTACAGGAGACACATTTGATAGGAAAAGACATATATAGACTAAAGGTGAAAGGTTGGGAGAAATCATATCACTCATATTGACTTCGGAAACAAGCAGAAGTGTCCATACTCATATCAAATAAAATAGATTTCAAGACAAAGTTAATCAAAAGGGATAAAGAGGGACACTACATATTGCTCAAGGGAACCATACACCAACAAGACATAACAATCATAAATATATGTGCCCCAAACAATGGTTCAGCTATGTTAATCAAACAAACTCTTCTCAAGTTCAAGAGTCTGGTAGACCACCATACAATAATCATGGGAGATTTCAACACACCTCTCTCACTACTGGACAGATATTCCAAACAAAAGTTGAATTAGGAAACTATAGAACTCAATAACACAAATAATAACCTAGACTTAATTAACATATATAGAATATACCACCCAACATCAGCAGTTACACTGTTTTCTCAGCAGCACATGGATACCTCTCAAAAATAGATCATATATTATGTCACAGAACAACTCTTAGACAATATAAAGGAGTATAGATAATACCAGGCATCTTATCTGATCGTAATGGAATGAAACTGAAAATCAACAATAAAAGAAGGAAGGAAAATTCATGCATCACTTGGAGAATGAACAATACGTACTGAATGATCAATGGGTTATTGAAGACATCAAGGAGAAAAATAAAAAAAATTCTTGGACATAAATGAAAAAGACAGACAGAACATATCAGAATCTATGGGACACATTGAAAGCAGTTCTAAGTGGAAAATTCATTGCTTGGAGTTCTTTCCTTAAAAAAAGAAAAAAAAAAACAACAACAAATAAATGATCTCATAGTTCATTTCAAAATCCTAGAAAAAGAAGAGCAAAACAACAGAAAAAGAAGTAGAAGGCAAGAAATAATTAAAATCAGAGCTGAAATTAATGAAATCGAAACAAAAGAAACAATTGAAAAAATTGAAAATGCTAAAAGTTGAAAAATTAATAAAATCGACAGACTCTTAGCCATGTTAATGAAGAGAAGAAGAGAGGGAACTCAAATTACTATCATAAGGGATGAAAAAGGCAATATCACAACAGACACTTCTGAAATACAGAAGATAATCAGAAATTATATTAGAAGATAGTGAAGGCATCAATAAATTTCTTAAGTCATATGATCTGCCCAGATTGAGTCAGGAGGATATAGACAACCTAAGCAGACCAATATCAATTGAGAAAATAGAAGAAACCATCCAAAGACTACCAACTAAGAAAAGCCCAGGACCGAATGGGTATACAGCAGAGGAGGCCAATATCACCCTGATTCCTAAACCAGACAAAGACCCTTCAAAGAAACAAATATACAGACCAATCTCTCTAATGAACCTAGATGCAAAAATCCTCAATAAAATTCTGGCGAATCAGATACAAAAACATATTTAAAAAATTGTGCAACATGATCAAGTAGGATTCATTCCTGGGATACAAGGCTGGTTCAATATACGGAAATCAATAAATGTTATTCACCACATCAATAGACTTAAAAATAAGAACCATATGATCACCCCAATAGATGCAGAAAAAGCATTCAATAAAGTACAGCATCCCTTTATGTTTAAAACTCTAGAAAAACTGGGATAACAGGAACATACCTCAATATTGTAAAAGCAATCTATGCTAAGCCTCAGGCTAGTATCATTCTGAATTGAGAAAAAATTGAAGGCATTCCCTCTAAAATCTGGAACAAGACAGGGATGCCCTCTCTCACGATTTCTGTTCAACATAGTTCTCGAACACTGGCCAGAGCAATTAGACAAATGAAAGAAATTAAAGGCATAAAAATAGGAAAAGAAGAACTTAAATTATCACTATTTGCAGATGACATGATTCTATACCTAGTAGACCCAAAAGGGTCTACAAGAAACTTTTAGAGATAATAAATGAATTCAGCAAAGTGGCATGATATAAAATCAACAATCATAAATCAAAAGCATTCCTGAATATCAGCAACAAATCCTCTGAAACGGAAATGAGGACAACCACTCCATTGAGAGTATCCTCAAAAAAAACAAAATAAAATATTTGGTTATCAACGTAACAAAAGATGTGAAAGACTTACACAATGAAAACTACAGAACCCTAAAGAGAGAAATAGAAGAAGATCTTACAAGATGGAAAAATATACCCTGTTCATGGATAGGCAGAATTAACATCATCAAAATGGCGATATTACCAAAAGTTCTCTATAGGTTTAATGCAATGCCAATCAAAATCCCAACGGCATTTCCTGTAGAAATAGATAAAACAATTATGAAATTCATATGGAATAATACAAGACCCAGTATAGCAAAGACAACTCTAAGCAGGAAGTGTGAATCAGGCGGTATAGCGATACATGTCCTCAAACTATACTACGGAGCAATAGTAACAAAAAGAGCATGGTACTGGTACCAAAACTGGCGGGTGGACCAATGGTACAGAATAGAGGACACAGAAATCAATCCACAAAATTACAGCAATCTTATATTTGATAAAGGAGCTAAAAGCATAAACTGAAGGAAGGATAGCATCTTCAACAAATGGTGCTGGAAAAACTGGAATTACATATGTAAGAAAATGAAACTGAATCCCTTTCTCTCGCCATGCACAAAAGTTAACTCAAAATGGATCAAGGAGCTTGATATCAAATCAGCGACACGGCATCTGATAGAAGAAAACTTTGGCTATGATCTACATACTGTGGGGTCGGGCTCCAAATTCCTCAATAGGACACCCATAGCATAAGAGTTAATAATTAGAATCTACAAACAGGACTTACTCAAACTAAATAGATTTTTCTCAGAAAAAGAAACAATAAGAGAGGTAAAAAAGGAGCCTACATCCTGGGAACAAATCTTTACTCCTCACACTTCAGATAGAGCCCTAATATCCAGAGTTATACAAAGAACTCAAAAAATTAAACAATAAGCAAATGAATTACCCAATCAACAAATGGGCCAAGGACCTGAACAGACACTTCTCAGAGGAGGACATACAATCAATCAATAAGTACATCAAAAAATTCTCACCATCTCGAGCATTCAGAGAAATGCAAAACTAACCCACCCTAAGATACCATCTCACTGCAGTAAGCTTGGCAGCCATTATGAAGTCAAACGACAACAAGTGCTGGTGAGGATGTGGGAAAAAGGGTACACCTGTACATTGCTGGTGGGACTGCAAATTGGTGCAGCAAATTTGGAAAGCAGTATGGAGATTTCTTGGAAACTTGGGAATGGAACCGCCATTTGACCCAGCAATTCCCCTTCTCGGTCTAATCCCTATAGACCCAAAAAGTGCATGCTACAGGGACACTGATAAATCTATGTTCATAGCAGCACAATTCACAATAGGAAGACTGTGGAACCAACCTAGATGCCCTTCAATAGATGAATGGATTAAAAAAAATGTGGCATTTATACACAATGGAGTATTACTCTGCATTAAAAAATGACAAAATCATACAATTTGCAGAGAAATCGATGGCATTAGAACGTATTATGCTACGTGAAGATAGCCAATCACTAAAAAACAAATGCCAAATGTTTTCTTTGATATAAAGAGAGTAACTAAGAACAGAGTTGGGAGGAAGAGCATGAGAAGATGATTAATATTAAACAGGGGTGAGAGGTGGGAGGGAAAAGGAAAGAGAAGGAAAATTACATAGAAATGGAAGGAAACCCTCATGGTTATACAAAATTAAATACAAGATGAAGTGAGGTGAAAGGGGACAAAAACAAGTGGAAGAAATGAATTACAATAGATGGGGTAGAGAGAGAGGATTGGAGGGGAGGGGATGGGAGATAGTAGAGGACAGGAAAGGCAGCAGAATACAACAGACACTAGTATAGCAATATGTAAAATAGTGGATGTGTAACTGATGAGATACTGCAATCTGTATACGAAGAAAAATGGAAGTTCATAACCTACTTGAATCAAAGTGTGAAATATGACATGTCAAGAACTATGTAATGTTTTGTAAAACCAACAATAAATATTAAAGGAAAAAAAACACATGGAGAACTATTTCAATGAAAAATTGACTAGGTTTATAACACCTACACTTTATCATGCAAAAGGCAAGTCCAACTATACACCATGCCTCTTCAGAACTGCTTGTATTTCTATTCTGTTTGGGTTATTTTTCTTCATCATATTAGGATTAGTAGTCAGAGTTTGGTAGGGTATGCGTTAGTGTCAGGGATTCAGTCTTTGGAATGGAAAATTGGAAAATGAATCCAATGTGTATGCAAATATGTGCTACACAAAAATCTTCCCACTCTCATCCAGAACAATGCCTTGACGTTACCTTCACGCCAAATAAGAAACAATTAGAGGAGAAGAGTTAGAAAATCTGTAAATACATATCTGGAATGGAAAATATTCAGGAGTTCACAAACTTGGAGGTGGTAGAGGAGTATCCCAAAGTAAGGGACAGGGTAAACACTCCACAAACATGGAGGTCTGCTGGCCTAAAGACTTCTAGAGAAACTGCCTCTGAGGATGGGCACTTGAAATATATGTTGTCAGTAGCTTTAGCTTCCTTTGTAGTGAGATCATCAAAGCTGGGTCTGCATCTATGTGACCTGGAGGACATTCTTTCTTGCTTTCCAATACACATGAGGCAGCAGTGCTGAATTCTCTCTTCGTATGTAAACTGTGGCCACTGGGGTCTAAGTGTCTCCCTGTGTGGACTGTGAAGCCTTTTGTTCATCCTCCATTTTCGTAGAGTTTCCTGCTGCAGCACTGAGAGTTTGGTATTTGCCTCACAAAATACAAGGAGTTCAACTGGAACACAGTCCTGGAGGGAGTTCTGTCATTTGTGGTTTTTCAGGGTCTACAAGAGAATGCACCAACCAGGCTTCATTCCCACATAACTTGCCCCCTTCTCCATAGCAACCTGATTCTGCACATTGCCCTGAAAACTATCCATTTAACAAGACACCTTTACATATAAGTGTCTGGTCACTGCACCGTGTCAGTGACAAACCATTTGGAATTCAATGGCAAAACCACATGGCGCAACCACAGAAGATTTATCACACACCTGCACACCACAGCTCAGGGCTCACTACTCAGGAGGGTCCAACTTAATGGCATCTCTGTTCTACACCATTTTCATAAATCCCAGTCAATCAAGGCACTGTCTGGTACACTCATGATCAGCAAGAGGTGCTGACAATTTAAGCCACAGCCTCACACAGGGCCCAGAGTCTGATTCAGACATAACCATTTCCAAAACAATTCATCAAAGAGGCACAGGTGATGCCCATTCATTTCCATTTGAAAATTGTTTTCTTCTGGCTTTATAAAGGGGTGGCCTGAGGCAAAGAGGTTCCTGACATTCAGGGCAACAGAACAATAGTTAAGCAAAAGGCCCTAAGCCAGGTTTCACCATAGAGACTTTCCTGGTCACACCAATATCTGAGTTTTCTGGTGTGCTCGCCATTCCTTTCAGCTAACTAGTACATGGCCATGTCACAGAGCTTGGAGGTGGTACATATCTTGGACAAAAAACCATGAGCCTTTCTGGAGAGTTGCCAGAATTCAGGAAGAATTCAAGAACTTAGGATGATACTAGGTGTTGCCCATGGATAAGTCAAGCCTCAGTCCATTCATTAATTGGGCAGGATGAATGCTGTGAAGCTTTCTACTAGACAGGACACACCCAGTGAGC